>NC_090734.1:43677934-43697934 GCF_036898095.1 Palaemon carinicauda
GTTGAGAGGGGGGGCCCTCCTCCCCCCTGACCTCATTCCTTTCAATTTAAGCCTATGGAAAAGTACCCATCGCTCTGTCCCTTTTTCTTTTTAATCCTAAGACACACTCTTGTGTGCCAACGTGATGCAATCGAGTTCACATGCCCCCGCTCTCTCTCTCTCTCTCTCTCTCTCTCTCTCTCTCTCTCTCTCTCTCTCTCTCTCTCTCTCTCTCTCTCTCTCTCTCTCATCTTTCAGTACATTTGTTTTAAGGCCTTTCGCTTACATTAACATATATGAGTAATAATCACTTACATTGACATATATGGGTAATAAAAAACGTATTACAACTTAGTTTTTTTTTTATTATACGAAGCATATATCCAAAATAACATTTCGTGAATACACATAGCATTTAGTGGGAAAAAAATCTGACCCTAACAACATTCATTTGAAACCCTAACATTTGCACGCTTAAAAACGGTAGGAAAACTTTTATTGATTACGGCCTGACATCGCAATATACATTTCGGGTTTGATCGTTGGTTATCACTCCCTGGGTTTCTCCAAACAATAAAATAATTCTATTCTCGTTGACCTGCGTATCAAACGTTGAATGGATTCTCAAATCCCTATTTTTCTCTACTTCGAGCGTATCCATCAATGCCATTCCAGGTTTGAATTTAAACACAATGACTGCCCGACCCCGGTCGTAGCAATCATAATGAATTAGGTGATCATAAGTTAAGCCTAAAGATTTTAATGTCTCGTAGTAAATATGAAAATAATTTTCGGGGAATTGACAGTTTATGTCGTCGTACAAAGTGGAATCATTCAGTGTGACCCCTATGTGCTTAAGATTATTATATATGGGATTCCTATTCAGAATATCATTGAAACTTTCCATATTAACACTAGTGAGGTATAACTTTTCTGGTATAACCTTATTAAAAGGTAAATCCAACGTAGCCTGCGTTTGATTAGGGATAGCGCGTATGTCCTGTAAAGTGTTTTATTAAAGACAGTTTCCACCGTACTGTTGGGATTTGAAAGTGCCTGATGTAGGGCGAGTAAAGCCGAGAGGCGTGGGATGATTTTATCAATATGGAGCCTGGTTTCTTCTAGATGAAATCGAAATTCTTCGGCCTGTGCAGTGGAATTAAGGAACCACGCATTTGGGGCTAACTCCAACTTGATACGAACGTCGACATTATCCATCAAATATTCATCTACTGAAGCCACATCGAGCATAAGTGGATGAATCAGATGCAATCCTTCTCTTTTACCTTTAACAATCCACTCCTTTTCCATTTTGTTCAATTTTGTAAAATAAACGTCTGGTAAAACGTTTGAAATTGGTGTTCCCTTGTGACGGTGTGAGACTTTGCTGTAGCTAATAACTTTATGAAAGACCATTAATAGAAATAGGGATTTGATTCTACGAGCCTTCCGCCGATATAAACTTGGCTCAACTTGAAGATTGTATTTGCCAAAGCATAGACAAATATAACATTTACATCATCCCCCAACATGTTCCCATCGCGGCTGTGACTTTTAAATGTAGTTCAATACTCAAACTGGCTAAATCAATTATTGTTCCTTCTAGGCCATTGATACGAAATTCGAGATAACGATCAGTTATTGCTTCCCCCGATGTAAGATTTGTTGGTAGAATAAAACTCGTTTGAGGATCAATCATGGAAGCTTCCACCACTCATAAACGATTAGGTCTGGGGAAAACATCCACCACACCTGCGGTGTATTTTGCGGTGGGGAGTTCTCTCCCTACAAGACCCGCAATTCTCGGTGCCACCGATGCCATGTTGAATGACTTCACACTAACGCCTATTTACCAGAACTAAATTACATTGCACTAAACACGTCTTTTTATCCTATATTCTTACGAGATGAGATTTTCTTTTTATTTACTCTTTTCTTCTCATTTCTATTGACATTTTTCCTTTTCTTCCCGTTGCCAATAAAAATACGTCGTCTTATTGATTTTAGCGCCTCCAACCCTCTCTGTTTAAGGCTTGATTTGAAATCTCTTGTCCCCTGTTGCAAATCTCCTATGACATTTTGCCCAAACTCAAGGGCCGAGGGCAGGACCGCCTTTGCCACAAAGGGCGCAACCCTTTTAGCGAGTCCAGCTAATAGACTGAAAAGCCCACTCCCTTGCTGGGAACGTCTTGGGGCTCTAAAAACCTCAATATCCCCTAAAGCCTCTCCACGCAAGAGTTTTATGGGGGGACTAGCGAATATGATACTAAACTCCTCAGGAGTCGGTGAAAGAAAGGCTATCCTCATGGTGACACATTTTTGAATAAACGTTTGATGAGGAATGTTGCAGTTTTTATAAAATTTTCTGTTTTGGCCTAATATGAAGGGTGCAGATTGTGCTGGCATCCTCACGAAATTATATCTCGCTTCCTTCTTAGTCGGTCAGGGGAATGGATACAGAATCCAATTTCATTGTCCCTAAAGGGTAATACACATAATCATGATACCCTCTCGTTTTATTGCCCCACATACTAAAAGTGTCCAATATATTAACTTTTTTACCCCCAAAATAGGACCTTTCAACAATATCCGAATCAACGAGGACAAAGTCCACCCCCGATGTGGATGGAAGGGGAAAAGGAGCGAGCAAATTATGAGTTTTGATTAGAGGATTACCTAGATTTGTTTAAAAAATTTGATAAGGTTTGCCTGAATTGAATCCTAATGTAGTTCTTATTCTTTTCCCAAATCTTAAGTTGATGGCGTGAATAGGTCCTTTTCGATGAATATCCTCTTCCGTTTCCTGTCTCTATATAAACTTTGATAACACTCTCTTTCTTTGATAGTCATATTCCAAGAGACCCGCCGTGGTTATATTTTCTTGATAAAATCTGATTGGGAGGATCTTCCTCAAAGCGTATGTTAAATCTTCTTTAATGCTGGAGACCATATACCCAGCATCAGTAGATAGAATACTTATTCGTGGTTTGTAAATTTCCTCAGTAGCTGAAGTTACGGTGGGTTCCCCACCTAAGGATGATTGAACTTTTGATACCATTATTTCTATCCCTGAATCAAGTTCACCACTAACAAGCCCATAAATTTCATCAGGGTAATGGATATTGACAAGGGCTACTTCATGGTCCAAATTATGATCTAATTTTATACAATTTTGTAGCTTATTTGTAAAGCCGCCCGCATTAGTTTTAGGGAATATATTCCTATTTCCCAGAGATGTCAGAGTTACTATATGACTTTCTCCAGCCATAGTGTCCAACTGAAGTAGTTAAGATGACACGGGGATATTGAAACCAATATAACGTAAGATTTTTTTTTTTTATTAAAGAAGCTTCTATTACATAATTATTCTCATTCGCAAATGATAAGAACATTCAACTCGAAGATAAAAATAAAAAAAGAGTGAACATTACACAGTAATATTTTTGTTCTTAACATATGAACAAATTTACAAGAATAAAAAGAGAAAACAAGTACATTTAAATACCACCCCTATTACATAATCATTCTCCTTCCCAGAATGAAAAGAGCGTTTAATTTGAAGATAAAAATACAAACGGTGAACATTACACAGTAATATTTTTGTTCTTAACATATGAAGAAATTTACATGAATAAAATGAGAAAAGATGTACATTTAAATAACACCCCTATAACAAAATTATTCTCCTTCCCAGAATGAGAAGAGCGTTTAACTCGAAGATAAAAATACAAAGGGTGAACATTACACAGTATTTTTTTTAACATATGAACAAATTTACATGGATAAATGAGAAAACAAGTACATTTAAATATCACCACTATTACCTAATTATCCTCCTTCTCAGAATGAGAAGAATGTTTAAGTCGAATATGAAAAAATACAAAAGGATGGATCTTACACAGTAAATATTTTTATTTATAACATATCAAATTTATTTGGATAGAGTAGATTCTTTTTTAATAAATAAGAAAATAAGTAGATTACATTAAGATATCACAACCAGGCAGAAAATCTTCAGATGCAACAAAGGAAAACCTTTCCAAGTTATCCAATTCAGAAGGCAACAGACATTTTTCCCTTGCCAGCAAAATAATCTGTTTACCTTTACCAGCCAACCTCCTACACAAGTTCACCAAATCTGGAAAATACTGTTACATCCATACACTATCAGCGCGACCAGACCTCTCAATAGAGTCCTTTCAATGACGTCACTGGGAATCGCCGGCGGCCATGCTGGAGGACATACAAAGCGAAAACATGGTGGCTGCTACAGCGTATACGGACAATGAGAGCGACTTTGTCAAACGATTGTCGGGTGATGATAAGCGTTTTTACAAGCAGAAACTCGTTTTACAAGCAGAAACTCGATCTAATTGACGGTCTAGATCCATACCAGATGCAGAATTCATTCAGTCAAAATATTGAGGATTATTTCCATTGAATAATCTGCTTCCAGAATTTTTTGTTTTTCCCTTTAATGCTTTTAAGTCCAAAATTAGATAAAAACTGGGCCAATGAAGAGAGTGTTTATAATTATAAAGCTAATATTGATCATTTAGCCTAACCTTGTGTATTATAATTTTTGATTGTCAAAATGTATGTAAAAGTTTTGCATTATAATGTCAAATCTTTATCAGTTCATGCCTAACCATTGTGTTTGTGTTTGGTTACAAATGCTATAATTTCTTATATACATATAAACATATGATGGACAAACTCTATTTTAATGCTCTTGGATGATCGTTTTGCCTCCTTGCAATTAAATGAGCAAGTTTAATTATTTTTTCGATGTTTCATATATAAGCTGAAGACCCCTTCGGGTTAAACCAGCTTTCAGATATTATTATTATTATTATTATTATTATTATTATTATTATTATTATTATTATTATTATTATTATTATTATTATTATTATTATTATTATTATTTATAATCAATGTTTATTCATCACATAGGCCTGTATGTCTGCACAATTCAATACACAAATTAAAACAAATATAAATATACACTTAATTATATATAGGCATGCGCACCTTGACGAAATAGACCTAGGAAAGTAGCCTTTGTTAATATAGCCAATATGGGCGCTTTTAATTTTTTATTTGAAAATCTGAGATTCCCCTTTTGATGTTTAAAAATTGAGATGCCCCCTCCCCCACACACACTACACACTGAACTGACAATGATACTTGTGAAGTCACCCATGCGATCGGATATAGTATGTTTACACAGGAATAATGATACTTTTAGGGCCTAGCCGAGACTGACCTGATATGAAATGATCAGAACAGATACGTGCGTAGGGTAGTGAGGATTCACGTAGATCAGCCTGTGATATTTTGGTCAACCACAAGTTACGTCTGCGCTTGGATAATTCTTCTGTATCTTTGTCCTGATTCTGAATAACTGCCGGTATGCGGTAGAAACTCTTGTCATCTCTTTGTCCTCGATTCCCACAGCCAACAATAGCGCAAAAACTGGGCATTGTGTGAATGTGAATGTGATGAGATGGCTAACTATTCAACAGTTCAACCACAGCTATTCACTGAACGTGTCTTTGTTTGTCCTCCAAGATGGCGGACCGGAAGTTTGATGACGTATAATGAAAGGACTCTATTCCAATGGAGATGGCGTATATATTAACACTCATTTCCTTTCTCCAGGGCAAACTATTCCAACTCGTGTAGACACCTTTTGAATTTAAAACATGCGCTTCAGTTGTATCATTCTTTAAGTCTGAAGTGAAAAGCGTATTCCTTGAAGTAGTCACATACGATCTAAGTTTTCTATCGGCATCATTATCATATGCATACCCGTAATTAAACTGCGTTATCAACGTGGCTACGCACGGCACACTAGCGGTGGGGAAACTCGATGGTTTCCGTAAGATGACACTTCCAATGGGATGACGGTCTTCGCGAATGCATCTGTTTAAATTAAAGAGCCTTCTTCGACAGTTCACGATATCGCTATAGGGGTAGGCTTAATATGTTTGCGCCGCTAGTCTGTAGGATACGACACCGATGGAATTGCCCCCCACCACCAAACACAAACTTCCCTTTCTTAGAAGTGGCCCCGTAAAGTCAACGATGCTTAGTTTTAGCGGTGAGGACTGCATCATGCTGGGACCGTGTTGTAAACTGATCATGAAACCTAAACTAACTAGGACTACAACTAAAGTACTTAAACTCCGCCCCCTTTACACGCCTTCTGAGTACGACAGGCTAAGACGTGTATTTCGCTTAGACTTAACAGTGGGCATTTATTCCTAAGAAGGCACCCACTGCAGTTCAACTTTTACTTTTTTTTCTTTATTTTCCTTTTTTATTCTCCCCCTTTCCCTTTAATAATTCCATATATCTACATCTGAGCTTTTGCATTCTTTATATAAGTATAGGGCACTCCCACTGTATCTAGTAAAGTTTTATAAAAAGGCACGTCCTCTTCCTCAATAGCACCTGTTTGCTGAACTAATTTCTTAAACACTGGTATTAAATTTAAACAGTAGATTGGTTTCCTCAGGTTCCCTCTATCATCGCACTCGACATCATTCCGGCCTTCGCAGAATTTAAGGAAAGCGAGGGTGTACCTTCTGCTTGTGGTGGGGGACAATTTTATGTCACTTATATTTTCCAAAGGGGGATTGGAGTAAGCCCGCAGCGTGGGGAGGGGGAGAAGATCACGCGTGCCTTTCTCACCCGATTCGTTTCTCTTCGTTTTCTTTGGTTCATTTTCCAACTTACACTTCATCGTTTGTATCATTTTGACTAAATTTAGGAGCAAATCTCTCCACCCTGTTGGTTATCCCCCTTCCATTTTCCTCTGCATTTTGTCTAGTGTTTTGAATACTTATTTCTCCAGTGTCTTGGTGGTAATTAGACCCTTCTACCATCTTTGCGGTACCAGATAGTAGTCTCTCATTCCCCGCGTAAACCCACAAATAGGCTCGCCACGAGAGGAAGAAGGACTGAAAGTATGGCGCCTCCTCTCTGCGATGATATGATTCTTTTTTTCTCTTTAAGCAGTGTCTTTTTCCTAGCTACAGTCCTTATTTCGCCCCTATATTTTTTTACCTTTTCTATTGCTTTACTATCGCATGTTATATTTTCCTTCAAAAAGTTAGCGAAGATCTCTGATAAACAGTCGAGATGCGTTCTGTGTAGCAAAGGAATTTATTCAGCCCTTTTTTTCTGGGAGAGGTTATTTATGAAGAGAATAAAATCCCCATGTTTGTGTATGCGCGATTTCCTTTTTAAGTTTCCCCCAGCAGCCTTTCAACATCTTTACTATCTACACTCGAGTTAAAACACGGAGGGTAACCCCTCCACGCCACGAGATACTTGACTTTACCCTTTGTAACTTTCTTTTTGATAATGTCAATAAGGAAAGTTTCTGGTATAGCTATGGGTAATAGTTCCAATTCATAAAAAAACACCCTCAATTTTTTCACCAACGAGATCCTCCAGATAATGAGTCAAAGGAGCCTGTCTCCGGTCCACGCTCAGAATTTTTAATATTCCTAATGTATTTTGAATTTTATTCCCACGGTGGAATACCGACCAACGGAGCCCACTTGCAATGCGCGCTGTCTGTCTTACTGCTAACGCCTTACTATTGTGTTTCGATGTAAAGATGCTTGATTTATGAATACACGGAAATTGTCGCTTAATGATTTCCGGGTTTGTATATCCATGAATGTCGAGGCGGGACACTCCCCCTCCCAACCCTCTGTGTGGGGACCTATCATAGTTTTTTACGAGTTCAGGGAGGACATCAAGATATGCGAGAGTATTTCTCAGAGTTAAATGTTTATATATCTTTTGCTTTAGAGTACATATAACACGTTCTGCAATGGCGGCTTTGATTTCATACGAGGAAACATTGTAGAGTTTTATATGTTCTTTATTTAGGTACTTGATCGTAAGTTTGTTATAAGATTCCAACCCCCTATCGGTAAGGAGCTGACTAACACCCTGAAATGGAGGTAGAGAAAGGATTGCTTTTAGGCCTATTAACAGAGTCTGCGCCTTCTTGTTTCTAAGAGGAATGACCTTGAGGTAACGGGAGAAAATATCTCTACAAATCAGAAGGTAGTTTACGCCTTTGTTGAATTTAGATAAACGTCGCATATCAACAAGATCGCAGGTGATGATAACTTTTAGAGCTGGAGCCACCATTTGACGTCTGGGGAATTTTTTTCTCGTAAGGTATGGAGAGTATGTGCATCTTTCGTGGTCAAATAATCTTTTACGTCCTTTATGGTAATTCGCGCGTCTAAAGGTCTGGCAGTTCTGTAATTGGAATTAATACCACCCAAACTTGATGAGTGGGAATAGTTTTCATATACCGTTTCTAAAATCTTCCTCTTTACATCTCTCATTCTCCAAAAACAACCTCGCACGAGGAACTCCTCGCTATATTTGTCCTAAACTGGAGTTCACTAGGAGTATTTAAACTTAAATCAACCAGCAAATGGGAAAAAGGTTTAGTCATAACAGCCTTTTATAAACATTCATAAATTTTTTTGATAAAGGAGAACCAAATATTTGCCTTCCTAATAACTCGACTTGTGATATATCCCTCGTTCTCAGCAATAGCATATGGGAGGCGTTTATACATATATTTCTGGCGTATTTTCCGCTGTAAAACATAGTTTGAGTAATAAATATAGCACAGATATTTTTATGACGTCCTTTAGTAAAGACATCCACAACAATTTTGTCCTGTAAAGCTTTCAGAAATATATCATCAAGGATATATAAAATTGAATACCTTCCGTACCTATATCACTCATGGGATCTACGATATTTGCAAAGAGAGAGAGTTTTGGTCCTATTACTGGATGCAAATCCAAAGTATTTTGATACATGCCACACATAAAAATGTACATAAACTTACTTTCATATTTTACTATTAATTTTTCTATAAGGTAGGATTCACCCGAGTTGCAGAAACAAGACACAATGATACGTGCGGGCTCTCTAAAAAGGTCCAAATCTGTAGCTTCAAAGGCCAACCTTTTATTTTCTCTAGCAAAACAATACATGGGGAAAACTAAACACTGTAATTATTCGCAGTAAAGTTTTGTATTCAATCCTCCCCGTTTTCTGTCATTCCATTAACGGTGGGTGGAAAATAGAGTGTAATGTTTTCTTCTCTCTTTTTCCATTAATTTTCAGAAACATGAAGGATTGGTTCTGAAGTTGGATTCAGTAATTTGGGAAGGGGGTTGTTGATTCGAACTTCACTCGCAACTTCTTCCTCCCCCACTCCAATATGGGGATGCCTTTATGCGTAAGAATTGTATGGGCTTATATGGTATCTCTTCGAATCAAAAGCCGAGAGACACTTCTTTTTTACTTTAGTGGTACTCATTTTTCCTCACTTTTCTAATTGTCCGTACAGTGAGATAGTTGATGCGATGATCTTCCAGGATTTGGGAATACTGTTCGTGGTTTATAGAAGCATGCATGTGACCTGGTATGCCTTTCGCACGATTAATGTAACCTTGTTTCTGAACTAGCATGGAATACATTTTAGGTTTCAACGCTTTCACCTCGGTTATAAGATTACTCCCCGTGTCTGATTTTGAAAAATCCATATATGATTTCAAGGGTTCTTGCGCTAACTCCGAATTAAGATCGTCAACTTCCAGAGCAAGAATGACACTATCTGTATCGGTGTAAAGAAGTTAGACTTTATCTCCATAATTATTCTTGAGAACCATTTCAAAGAAGTTGTAAAGGTCAAACTTGGTCGATTCTAGAATGGCCAAACCTATGTATTAGGCATATTGATGACGACCTGAGGGAGGGTAGAAGTGCAGATAATACGGTCTTCTGACAAATGGATGGTTGATTTTAGTCTCGGATTTCTGGCTTCCTTTAACCCTGGATAGGTACGCTCCTCGGACACCCCTTTAAGGGTATACTCGGACGCGCTCGACCCCGACGGCAAAAAAAATTCTTGAAAAATCAGTTTTTGCAGTAACCTCCTTTTTTCTTTTGCCAAAAAAAACTTCAATGAATGCTTAAAACAACTGTAAAGATAAATACTACTCATCTGCAGAAAAACTATTTATTATGAATATTTTAAAAAATTAAGTAGAAAAAAAGACCTTACATAAAAATTCATAAAAAAAAAGTTTATAAATATATACACAAATCCTTTTAGCAATTGATTCTTGAATGTTTAGGACACATCTTGATGAATTTTGGACGAAGTCAGACCCATGGAGGTGAAGATCTGAGATGAGAAAAAAAGGGTAACTTTTTTTGGCCAAAAAAATTTGTCCAAATTTCATGAATTTTTTTGGGTACCCAAATGAAATAGGAAGTGGCTAATTTTTTTAGGGAATAAACATATGTTATCCTAAAATAGAAATATGTAAAAAAATCTTCATTATTTTGTAAATTACATTTATATCAGGGGCCATATCTAAAGGTAATTTTTGAGTACTTAGAAATTTCGTAAAAAAATACATATATTTAATATATAATATGATATTTATGCAGGTAAAAATCTACCAAAATATCACAAATTCTATAGGGAACCAGAATATATATAGATAGGGCAACTTACGCTTCGGATATGTCCACAAAATGGCCGCCAACCACACTGACTCAGACTCCCTAATCTGCCACTTGAAATGTAGGAAGGGTATGTCAATTTCAAGGTGTTATTTATTAATTTAATTATTCTTGGATATGCATAAAAATTGTATGGTGGGTTGCTGGATAATTGTCAATTATTTTACGACTATAAAATTAAAATTCTGACCCAAAAAAATTTTTTTGAAGGGAAATGAAATCGAAAAAAAAAATGTAAAACGATATAATATTTTAGCTAAAAAAATTTGATGATATTCAATCAAAAAAGAAGTAAACAAAATTTTCCGACAAATAAACATCTAGAGGAATCATTACTCTGTGATAGTTCCTTAGTACGTAGTAATTTTGAAAGAAATGGGAAAAAACGAAAAAGTGGCAATCGCAGGAAAATCGAACACATACCTATATATACGCCATATCTGGCTAAAAATAAAGATAAGTATGGGTAGCCAGATCATCTAGAAACACTTTCCAACACTATAAAAATACAAGTTTTGCGACACTACTTGCCAATTCCTTACGGTAACATGACTAAGCAAAAAAATGCAAAACAAATAAAAAGGGGCACTCGCGGAAAAAAAGGCCAACATTCTAATATACGACATCTCAGAAAAAAAAAATTCTGCCACGTACTAGGCAAACCATCAAGGCACATTTTCCGACAAATAAACATCTAAATGAATCATTACTCTGTGATAGTTCCTTAGTACGTAGTAATTTTGAAAGAAATGGGAAAAAACGAAAAGATGGCAATCACAGGAAAATCGAACACATATCTATATATACGCCATATCTGGCTAAAAAAAAAGATAGGCATGGGTAGCCAGATCATCTAGAAACACTTCCCAACACTATAAAATTATAAGTTTTGCGACACTACTTGCCAATTCCTTACGGTAACATGACTAAGCAAAAAAATGCAAAACAAATAAAAAGGGGCACTCGCGGAAAAATGGCCATTCTAATATACGGCATTTCAGAAAAAAAAATTTCAGCCACGTGCTAGGCAAACCATCAAGGCACATTTTCCGACAAATAAACATCTAAATGAATCATTACTCTGTGATAGTTCCTTAGTACGTAGTAATTTTGAAAGAAATGGGAAAAAACGAAAAAATAGCAATCACCGGAAAATCGAACACATACCTATATATATGCCATATCTGGCTAAAAAAAAGATAGGCATGGGTAGCCAGATCATTTAGACACACTTTCCAACACTATAAAAATATAAGTTTTGCGACACTACTTGCCAATTCCTTACGGTAACATGACTAAGCAAAAAAATGCAAAACAAATAAAAAGGGGCACTCGCGGAAAAATGCCCAACATTCTAATATACAGCATCTCAGATAAAAAAAAGACATGCACGTGTTAGCCCAACCATCAAGGCACACTTTCTAACACATAAACATGAAAAAGAAATCAATAATATACGGCAATTCCTTACTACGTAGTAAATTTTTACAAATATTGAAAAAAATAGAAATTGGCAACCACAGTTAAATACCCAATATACTAATAACTACGTCGTATCTGACAAAAACAAAGTCACGCATGGGTAGCCAGATCATATAGACACACTTTCCAACACTAAAAAAGCAAAATTTTTACGACACTATTTGGCAATATCTTACGGAAAAATGACTTGGCAAAAAAATGAAAAAAAAATTAAAAAGGGGCACTCGCGGTAAAAGGCCCAACATTCTAATATACGGCATCTCAGATAAAAAAAAAGACATGCACGTGTTAGCCCAACCATCAAGGCACACTTTCTAACACATAAACATGAAAAAAATCAATAATATACGGCAATTCCTTACTACGGAGTAAATTTTTACAAATATTGAAAAAAAAACAGAAATTGGCAACCGCAGTTAAATACCCAATATACCAATAACTACGTCGTATCTGACAAAAACAAAGTCACGCATGGGTAGCCAAATCATCTAGACACTTTCCAACACTAAAAAAGCAAAAGTTTTTCGACAATATTTGGCAATATCTTACGGAAAAATGACTTGGCAAAAAAATGAAAAAAAATGAAAAAGGGGCAGTCGCGGTAAAATGGTCCTCGTGGTGATGAACGACATTTTAACTAAAAAAAAAAAATCATGCACATGGTAGCCAAACAATCCACCAAGACCTTCCACGACTGATAACCTATACAAGTTGCACCATTCCACGACAATTTCATAATACGTAATAACTTTGATAATTATGCAAATTACCTTAGACGGGTAAATTCGGTCGCGCTCGACCCCGACGCATCTCAGAAATCGGGGAAGGAGTACAGCTACAGCAATACACATCTGGACACTACTAGAGCGTGTAGGGGAGACACCTACTGCAGGTCGATCACTCACAAATTCAGTCACGGGGGTGAGTCACTTGAGAAAAACCTCTTTTTTTTTTACGCTCGGGGTCGCGGACGACCCACCGTACCTTTCCAGGGTTAATTAGGTGGCTGCTTTAGTGACAACTTTACTTGTTTAAGCGTATTTCAAAGTGTTGAGTAAAGTTTTCCCAAAGACACAGTTACTCATGGCTTCAAAGGCTTTTTTTTCTGAAGATGAGGTTGCTGCGCTCCTCACTTCGATTTTAGTTTTGATAAAATCCTTCATGTGAGCACTTTGACTGAATTCATAGACTGAATGCACAACTTCTAGTTCCAGGCCTAAGTCCATATACAACAGTAAAAGAGGGAGGGAAATAATATATTCTCTTTTACTGTGATGGGTGGCCATAAGGTTTTTATACTTTACAGTCATGCGTCCCCCTTCTTGTTCTAGTACGCTTTCACAGTAGGGTGATAGATTCCTAAAAGTAACTTCCCCGTGGGGTAAGCATAACCGTAGTTCACCAGTGGCTCTAGCAACTTCTTCTGAAGGCGCTTTAGTAGTGACGAGGAGCCAATGTCCTTTATCCCCGTTTGTATTAGCATTTTCAATACCATTTCCTAAAAACAGATCCTTTTCTCCATCGGAAAGTTTACGAATTCGACCAGTGGGAAGGTTCTTATTCACAACTGTTGCATACAGGGAGTTGAAGTCTAAATAAAGGATATAAGTACTTTGGTGGAGATCAGGATTAAATGATGGATTAATTCACGGTTTTTGGCAGTGAATGATTGACGCACCACAGAATTGAACCACCCCCCTACCATTATGCCTGATTAGATTATACAATTCCTCATCATTGACGTGATCCAACTCCATCTTGCTCATATTAAGGAAGATGTCAAAGGCGTAGGATGGAAGTGAAACATAGTGTGGTAAATCACGACCGTACTTATCATAAAGTATGACGCGCCACCAAATGAGAATATCCCCTAATAAAGCTGTGTCTACAATGAGGTAAAGGAGAAGAAAATCTTTCAGTGTTTTACATTTGTTTATATCTTGAACACGCTGAGTACGTTTATATTCCTTCTCTGATATATCGCGCTCCTTTAGCTTGTTGTAGAATGCCTATTTGGTGGGGAAATGTGTTTCCTTGAGTTTTGCAAAACTGTCTATATAGTCATAGCAGAAAGGTAATTTGCCTTGAATGACTTCACCCCACAGTTAATCATCTCTAATTTCGCTTAGCATGTGCTCTGTTAAGCCAGCCGTCCTTCCATCCCTAAGATATTCGGAGGCTAATCTATTCAAAGAAGATCCAATAAAGGCTAAAGAGTCGAGGAAAACTAAGTTATTGATGGTCATTCGGTGAATTTTAAGCCCTTGCTTCGTCATGATTGTAAGATCGACATTATTTTTCAATTCTTTAAGAATAAGACCCAGGTTGTAACTAGAATTGCGCACGAAAACGGGGAGTCAAATTTCAAGTTCGCAACACAATAAATTACAACACGCGCAGTAAGCTCCAATAAAGTTATTCTATATATATATATATATATATATATATATATATATATATATATATATATATATATATATATATATATATATATATATATATATATATATATATATATATATATATATATATATATATATATATATATATATATATATATATATATATATATATATATGTAAAATTATTATTATATATATATATATATATATATATATATATATATATATATATATATATATATATATGTATAATTATTATATATATATATATATATATATATATATATATATATATATATATATATATATATATATATATATATATATATATATATATATGTATATATATATATATATATATATATATATATATATATATATATATATATATATATATATATATATATATATATATATATATATATATATATATATATATATATATATATATATATATATATATATATATATTCACACAAACACACACATATATATATATATATATATATATATATATATATATATATATATATATATATATATATATATATTTATAGATATAATATTTTATATAAATATATATATATATATATATATATATATATATATATATATATATATATATATATATATATATATATATATATATATATATATATATATATATATATATATATATATACATACAGTATATATATATATATATATATATATATATATATATATATATATATATATATATATATATATATATATATATACATACAGTATATATATATATATATATATATATATATATATATATATATATATATATATATATATATATATATATATATATATATATATATATATATATATATATATATATATATATATATATATATATATATACAAGGTCTATAGATATAAGAGGTCTTCTCAGGCCACATTTAGTGCGCAGGTAGCCGGATGGTGGGAGTCGGGTCGGTCAGAGCGATGACGTCACTCAGACTTAACCGCAGCTGAGTAAGCTGTGGAACTTCCATAAGAAAATAAAGGAACCATGCTTTCTGCTTTGTATTTTTCTATCTTTCCGAAGATTTATATTTTATTCTTTTAGGATAATAAAATTGAAATTACAAATACATAACTTTATTGCACTCAAACAACCAAACAAATATTTGATGATGTAAATAACTGAAATTTGTCGAGCAACAGACAGTTTAAATTCATAAAATAAATAATGATATATACTTAATATATATTTTAGTTATGTTCTATATCACGTTGCGAGCTTTTTCATTTTATTCTGCGCTTTTCTTGATGAACTATTATTCCTATTTAAAACACGAATTCTAAAAAATATACATCTAACAAAAAATTTAATCACTTCGTATGGAAATGGGATATCATTGCTTTTAAAATACTTGCTAATTAAATCAGTCAATTTATCTGTCGCTCCTTTTCTAGGTTTTAGACATTTTTCCCCATGATGACAAAGAAACATTTTTTTCCATCGTTTTTAAATGCACCAAAAATTCTTCGCTTGGTTGCATTAGTTTTCCATCTCTTGCACTTATGGCACCAATCCATGCGCCATCTCCCATTGTCGCTGCAGTTCCAAGGAAATCATATTCAGGAAACGTACATGCTATATAACCACCTACGTATTGTAAGCCTACGTATTGTAAGTGCCAAATTCTACATATTCATCATTTTGCTTCCTATCACGAGGTACTCGATAATTGAAAAAATCGAACCAGGTATCTACAAGATATATAAACTGAGTTGTGGTTTCCCAATGCTTATCTTCAAGCAGACCTTTGTTACCGAGGTACTGAAGGCATTTATATGTTGTTTCAGATAGTAGTTGCACCGCTAGTTTAACATTCATGCGTTGCATACCCATAACATTGATGTGCTTTTCAGAGAGTTTATGTGCTGTCCGTAGATCAATTTTGTTTTTCATAATTAACTCCTTGACTGAACCACAAAGAGCAAACCTATCTCCCGACAATACAAATCTATGATCAAGAAAATTATTCCTAATGAGTTTTATTAGGTGCGGTGCATCGGCAAACACATGTATTTCTCTGTTATCATCTACCGGGTTAACAAATGCAGAATTGTCTATATCAATACCTAAGGAATTGCACAAACTGATATTTGTTGATCCTAAGTCACTAACCATGGCTACTACAGGAAACCAAGCTTTCTTAACCCGAATAATCAATTTAAAAAGGAGATCTTTTTTCATGTTAGCATCCAAATTATAATAAATAATTTGTTTCCTGAAAGTCGTAAATCCTCTGATCATTGCGCATTGTACTTTGGATTTAGGATCATACAAAGTGTCGGTGCCTTTATCGTGACTCCAAATTTGTGCAACACTGCACTCGTCAAATGAAATTACACACAGACGCTCGTGTTCCAGCATTGACTCCGATTTTATTTCTAATAAGTGGATTACCGATTCCAAAATGCCAGGTTCTACAGCTATCTTACTTGACCAGCGATATAAAGTTGATAAAGAAGGAAAAGGTAATTTCCACTCTTCTCTTAAAAACTTATAAGCTTTTGGACTCAAACTGCGTAACGTTAAGGCTTTGCTGATATCATCCTCTTCCCAAGTATTATTATTACTTCCAGTGACAAGACATGCTACTTGTTTGGGTGAAAAGTATTTCTTTGAATTAGCTTTTACTAGAGCAGTTGCTGATGCATACATCTCATTAAACTTAACGTACATCGCTGTTTTCTCTTTTTCCCATTTTTCCTTTTCTTTTTCCTACTTGACCTTATTATCCAACCATTTAGCTTTTTCCTTTTCCCATTTAGCCCTTTCAGTAGCAAAACAGATTTCTTAAACTTCCCACTGCTCTTTTTCACATTTCCATTTTACCTCATATTCTTCCCGCTTCCGTTTGATATCATCTCTCTCCTTCTCCAGTTGCTCAATTACACGTTGCAAATCTTCAATCGTGGGCACCGATTTGACTTTGTACAAAAATTTTCCCTGTTCCGACGTGCTCTTGACTAAGGATTTCATCTACAAGTCGTTTTTGTCCTCTTTTTTTTTCGGCTCTTACCATCCTGGACGTATCTGATTAAAATTAATATTGAATTGTTAAAAAAAGTAGATAATGAGGTAGTCCAGTTAATATGAAATCGGACGTCTCATATGTTTACTGGCGTATGTAACTATGCTACGGCAGCCTGCAGTTTATTCATGATCTGTTGTACAATAAACGAGCATCTATAATAATGATTCAAAAGTTAAATGGAATTGAAAAGAAATTTCAGTAGGAATAAATATTATTGTTATAAATTATTTATATTTATGGTGAATAACAGCTTACAATATAAAAATTATCATTAATGAATCAAATGACATGGTAATGAAGATATGCATTACCATAATGTCTAACTGCCTGGTACATGAACGAGTTTATGAATCTGTATAGATTAATGTAAAACTGTATTGGTTTAATAACCATATTATTGCATATTACTACAGATAACCCAAAAAAGAAAAATAGCATGTATATTAAAAAAAAAACAGAAGAAAATATTTCACAACAGTCGTGTTTACTTCGAATAATCCAAATAACATAGAAAAATATCATAACTATGAATGTTCTAAAAATAGCTTATCATCATTTTACAGAAATCCAACAATTGTCTTTTTTCTACTCTCTGAATAGACAAGTTTATTTATCATGAACTGACTAATCAAATATTTATACTACAAAAACTCTTGAGCCTCAATAATAGTATTTAGGCTTTCTGGAATTAATCGAAAAGAAGTGGATAACAGTTGATGAATTGTCTTAAATTTTTATATTCGGTAATGGCATGATTTACCAGTAAATCACTGTCTGTATTCACTCATCGTGTATATCATATGCTCTAGAAATCTGTGCTGTGTATAATACAGTTCAATGACGTTGACATCCCATTCCAAAAATAATTTCCTGATCAAGCATATCATATGAATGTGACTTCAAGCATGAACAAATAGAATTGGACTTGAGGGGAGGTATATCTGTAGCCGAAATGCACGAAATAATGATTCCAACCATCTGTATACATTTTACAGAGTTTAGGCTACCATCTGTTCATATCCATCTATGGATATTCTTAGGACATTGTCTACTTCTTTTCCATGTTTATTTATGTTTTATGCAGTAAACATGGTATTGAGAGTATACAACAAATATGTTGTCTAAAATAACCTCTAATTAGGATCACTGAGTACTAAAAGTTTTTTTTATTTTTATCTTATATATCCTGGGTACAGTATCTTGCCTATTCCAGGCAGGTTTCCTACTTTACGTGAGTTTTTCTTTCTCAGCTGGGATACAAATTCGTAAACTGTACTCATAAAGATTTCGTCATTGCTTTGAATCTGGCTCCAGGGTCATATTAACTATTGAGGACAGTGGCTTCTCCATAACATTAAGAACTACTAGTTAATCATCCTTAGCAGTTATCCCCGTGTGGTCGACCACAGAGAGAGAGAGAGAGAGAGAGAGAGAGAGAGAGAGAGAGAGAGAGAGAGAGAGAGAGAGAGAGAGAGAGAGAGAGAGAGAGAGAGAGAGAGAGAGCAATTCGAAGGGGGTCTTCTAGGCTTATCATCTTAGCAGGCAAGATTTAATGCAATATTTGATCATGTTGAATAATTGAAAAGACTGATTATTAAACAATTTTGTCAAAACTACATACAATAACCCCCCCCCCTCCCCCGTTACGTCTCTTTACAGACTAAGCTTCTAAATTGGAGATAAAAGACAATTCACTTTTATACACGGATATCCCCACTTACTCTTATGGGGGGCTGTGCCATAAGTTCCTTTTCACCAACCTCACTGTTTAATTAATCATAATCTTAGACTTAAAAATAGGTTACATTTGCCCCTGAACACCACAACTGAATATCATATAGACTACCCCTGATACCTTAAAGGCTATATGCAGAAAAAAATTCCTTTCTTGACACACGACAGTCACATTTTTCTCAAGAAAGGTAGTCACCATTAGGTCCTCAGTGTTCGTGTTCTCTGCTTATTTAAATTAATTTGCTAGATGGACAGGGAACTAAAGAATAACCAGAAATACTGGTGCCAAAAATAGGATTGGGGTCCAGAACGGAAAAGAAAAACTCTTTTACATGTGATGTATTTACAAGAAATACCGCCATCTAAGAAATCAAACTACCCAATTCAAAGCGGATGCCACTAAGAATCATATCGGAACAGCTCATGTAAAACATATCAGCAACGATTCAGTAATTAGGAACTCCAACATGATCTGGGATGCACTGACGTATGCCATAAGAAATTTCACCAGATGTACCTTATTCAGAAGCGAAAGAGTATTTCAACATCATACTAGAAATTTTCCTCCCTCGAATAAAAGAAAAAGAAAACACAAACACTCTGTAAAACCTTCAAGCAGACGACAAGTCTATAACTAAAATTTCTAGCGGGAAAGGAACCTTGTTTAGGAAACACTTCAACAAAATATCAGCAAAGAGGGAAAATTATTTCAGGGTCACATGTAGAG
>NC_090734.1:43705434-43710434 GCF_036898095.1 Palaemon carinicauda
ACCAGGGAGGTCATCCAACTTCTTGCCTGGACCGACGAGAAAATTAGTTTTATACAACTGCTTATGCGAGAGGCATCTAGTAACACAGTCGGCCGGATTCTCTTTTCCTGAAATGAAACAGAATCTTATTGGAAATCGTTGACACAACTTTTGAATATTACCAATTCTATTAATTACGAAAGTTGAACACCTTTGCATTTTGTCCAGTTTCTGGGAGGAAGAATTAAGCCAGTGTAGGGCACAAAGAGAATCAGCATAGAGAACCATTTCTACTATGTTAACAGATTTCAGGCAAGAAGGTCCAGAGATATCTCTTTGCAGTTCCACGAGAGTTTCGACACCCAAAACAATAGCATTTAACTCTAATGAAGGAATTGACTTATTCTTCAGCTGAGTGTTAATCATACGGTTCTTAGCTTGAACAAAACTCCTCTTACTAGATTCAACATGCTGCAAAAAAATTACTGTACTATATAAGTCGTGACTAGCATTAGTATAAGCCATAAGCTTATAAGCACCATTCCTTGGTCCGACATATCTACCTATCTTAATGGGAGGAGAAGCATTAGCTTGTTTACATATATTTCCCCATTCACGTTGAAGCTCTAATGGCAACAATGCATCCCAACCAAGGTTTTTATTGCACTGAAGCCTGTGCATAAACAAACGGCTTCTGTTTAAAACAGGCATGTTAAAGCCATATATGTCAAATTGAGAAGCAATTGTTCCTAAAACAGCAAGTTTAGTGGTGGCCTTACCATCAAGGCAAATAGGCTTTGTAAATATCTCATCTCTTACTCTGTCCCATGCAAGACCAAACAACTTTGTAGTTTCAGGGGTCTGAGTTTTTATGTCTTCATCTATCTTAATTTGTAAGGAATTATCATTAGTGATAATCTGCTGAACCTCGAATTTGTACGGAGCAAAAATGCGAGGCCGCTCATTATAAGCCCATTCTAAAGACTCTCCAGTTTCCATGTTAATTGCACCATTATCCATATACAGCAAGACATACATTAAATGTTTTAATTCTGACAAATCTTTATCGTTTTCTTCCTTAAAAACTAAAATATAATATAAAGAAAGCATTAACAAAAACGGGCTACAACGCAACCCAAAACTCAGCCTCGCATTGCGATAAGCAACAACAGAAAAGTCCCCAGCTTTCACATTTTTATACCAAAGGAACAGCAGTTTTGACTGATCAGATTCACTTAATGGAAGCATATTGAATGCTTTTTTCAAGTCATACGTAAGCAATTTCTGACCGAACCTTAAATGAAGAAAAGCAGAGGATAGCTTTTGGTTCAATGTGGGACCTGGATGCATACACTGGTTGAGAGAGAGGCTTAGTTTCTTATTTTTCTCATTCTCTCTCAAATTGGATAAAATGACTACACGACACTTAGTCGTCTCCCTCTCAGGCTTAAAAATTCCCATGTGAGGAAGAAAAGCATAATCTGGGTGCAGGGCTTTATATTGTTCAAGATCATGAATAGGTTTTATTATACCAGCTGCTATTTGATCCTTATTAGGCTGATCCATTAAATGTAAATAACCCACATTATTTTTAAGCTTCCTAAAATTGGCCTTCAAAATTACCTCTGCTAAATGTTCATTTTTCGAAAGCAAGTGTGATACCTCACCATTCCAAAGTAAGAGAACTCGAATCCTACCATCGACTTCTCTAGATATATTATTAAAAGTATAATCAACTAACTGCTTATTCAGTTCTACAGTCTCTTCCTCATAAATAGTTTGGTCATAATTAATGAATTTAGGGCATTCAAGCTCCAATATTTCATTTGTTGCCTTTTGTAGTTTACACTCCATAAGCTTTCCCTTGTCATTCAAAACCGAAAAATTACTACTAACTTTCAAAGTATCATAGTGAGGGTCATGAACCTCATCATCCAAAGTAGGTATGATTGAATCTGCAACAAATAACGAGTGAGTGAGGACACTTACAAAAGACTCCACACTAGGAATACTAGCACTGACAGACATCGAATGACATGGCAAAAAATCTATATTATCGATCAATCTTTGAACATTGCCTACCAACATAACGCCAATTGGGGAATCTAAATATACTGACAGAGTACCCTTTCCAAACAGGACGTCTATAATTGGAATACAATAAGCAGCATCCGAACCAAGCGGAAATTCAATATCCTTTACTTCCCGGATATTTAAATGAAGACCCACATCAGCAAATGAAAACCCTTTATCTAAAAAACCCTTCACTGCCGTGCCGAGCATCGGCAAATTCAACTTAATCCTTATTTCAGTAATAACCATGGCTGGAATCTTAAAACTAGTTTTACCTAGTGTAATAGGCACCTGAACTACCTTGCTCCGATAAGTTTTAACACCAGTGAAACCATGAATTGTAAGATTAACATTATTTCTGATAGTTTCAAAGTCATAAGTATCAGCTAATTTCTGTGAAACAAAAGTACTTTGCGACCCACTATCTTTTATACCCCTATACAAGCGCACTTTCCCAACAATGCCAAAAGTGAAAGTAGGAAGAACAGAGTTACTTACGAAATTTGAGAACACTGTAACCCCATTATTTGTTTCTGTGCTTGCTATAGCTTCTTCACTTTTTTTACAATTAGATGAATTATCTTTGTTACACAGAAAAGAAAAATGCCAGCCAAAACATTTAAAAAAAGTTTTGTTTAAACCTAAAATTACATTTAGCAGTGGGATGCGAAAAATTAGCACATTTCAAACAGCCTTTAAAATACTTCAATTTATCTACTTTAGACTGTGGAGTAGGAAATTTAGTACATTTATATAGTAAATGATTGAAATCCTTACCATGAACCTTAGAACATAACGAACAACTAGGTAAGACTTTATTCTTAGGAGAATGTACTTTAACTGCCAAACTAGCAAAACTATCAGCATTTTCAGAACTACCATTGCATGATAAGGAATGCTTTGAAGGCGTAACAATTGACATTTTTCTCGAGTTTTCATACCTCTCGCAAGCTACAAAAAAGTTATCCAAAATTTCCGTAATTGAAGGAAAAGTCTTATTAGTAATTTGCACTAACTCTTTCCTAAATTCATCATTCAAACCTAGCCAAGCAAAATAAGTAAAAAAATCATCAGAGGACATTTGCAAAACCTAAGTAGACTCACATAGATTCCTTAACCTAGAAACATAATTAAATGGATCATCACCTGGATTTAGTTTCTTAACGGTGGAAGACTTCCTAACTTCTTCCGAAGCAAAAGCTTCAATCAACAGCGATTCAGCATCTTGGTAACTCTGTTTATCTGCTTCAAGAGAATTCAGCAAAACCTTAGCCCGACCTTCAACTTGCTGTTTAAGCAAAAGTAACAAATCTCTATCGGGATATTTATAAACACCAGTAGTAGCCTCAAATTCTACAAAAAACTGTAAGAGATCCTCATTTTCCTTGCTACTAAATTTTGGGATGGGCGCTGTTGGCTGCTTTAGTAAACTAAGAGCAGTGTCCGTGACACTACGGGAAGGAGAAACTTCAAGTAAAGGCAAACATCTCTCTATCTTCTCTAAATAATCAATACAACCCAAACATTCCTCTTCTAATTCGAGGTCTGTAACTGCGCTATCCTCGAACTTTAAATTTTGAATTTTAGAATCAAAGTCTAACAAACCCTTCAGGTAATTTAACAGGAGACACTTTTCCGATATTTTCCAGGATACAGTAAAATTTGCATAGGACCCCAATTTATTAAAGGCATCAGTTACTTTCTTACGAATAACCTTTCTCTGAGTAATAAGCAATTTTAAATTTGACATTATATATTACTTGACAAAAAATCACCAATAAAAAAGATCGTTAATAGAAAACCCGTGGGAGTGAGCTACAGCTAAACTAGTGCAACCTAATTTTGAGAGTCTCTTAATTACCTAACATGCAACTATCCTGTCACGGTCGCCATGAACTAAATTTTTTCAAGGAGACACCAAAAACACTTGTAAAAACTATAGGAAACACATAACATAATTAATTTGTATAATCACAATATACTAACAAATAGAGAACTTCCCTTAAGTAAACATAAGCAACTTAATAAACTATTAGAGGCTCTCAATAACTGCCCGAGGTCCTGAAGTAATTACAGCTAGATGCGAAGTAGTGGGTATAACACAATGTCTCCATTCAGTTCGGTAATCACCTGTAAATTTCGATAGGTCATCAGTTAAAATTACCAAGCAGAACTAAATGTTATGACAATGGCCTATCATTCCTGGCTTACCAGTAAATTACACATTTAATCAGTTTGACATAAAATGGCTATTGGCTAACCTAGAACAATAGAATAATGTTAACTGGACACTCCCTACAGGATAAAAAATTGCTAACATTAACCTGGATATATGCCAAGACACAAGACACTTAAATTTGGCTCATAGATGATTACATATATATTAAAGACATGCAAGGCCTTACTTAAGAAATAACTTTCCTAAGCTGGAATTTACAAAGGGCTTGACTTAAGACCGACTCTCTAGTTGACCCTTACCTGTAATTAATTCCAGAGCGGCAAATGGCAATATTAAGAGGTTATGTTCTGGCTCCTGATCAAGCCTCTTGACACGACGAGGACGAGCGTTGTAGAACTTCATCAAAACCACGGCACTTGTTCAACATGGTAGGTCACTCCCAAGGATCAATCTACACCACGATCATAGCTGGTACATAGGGCTTTTTAAAAGTAGGAGAAAATCTTATCCATACAAGTCTTAGTGATAAAAGCACAAGATTAAAATCTCCTACGAGAGGGTGGCTTCCGAGTCGGAGACAATTCTTTGCCAGACTGCTTCGGCTAACTAAGTCACTACCGAAGTAAACATTTTTTCTCGATAACAACGGGTAACAGGTAAAAGGATCTATTTGAAAGTGGGTCAAGGGTAATTACATAAGGGAAAAGTAATTAATATAAATTAACCAATTTACATATCTTATGCCTTAACATATGAAAGACGTTAATAA
>NC_090734.1:43715434-43717934 GCF_036898095.1 Palaemon carinicauda
TGTGTTTGTGTAAACTTTTATGTTATTCTCAATTTTGGTTAAACACCTATGTTGATACTATTTTGATTGCCATACCACAGATTAAAGCAATTCTAAATATAGATTTATAAAAAAAAAAAAAATATTTGCATAGAATTTCTTCATGGTTCCATGATTTTTCTGCCCAAATGAGTGGAAAGTAACTTGAAATAGAAATACATTTTGACAAAGATTTTTATGACTATTTCTTCGTTTCTTTAAACAACCCCCCCCCCCTTTTTTTTTACTTCTCTATCGTCATTTTTCCCTACATTTGATCTGGTTTATGCTGATCAAACCCTAATTCATATTTTTAATTTTCAACTAAGTCTTTTTTTATTAGGAAGACCGTATCATCTGAAAAATCATACAAAATACCTATTACGAATTGAATAATTAATATATATGTCATATCAATAATGATAAGATAAACAACAACAACAACAACAACTACAACAAAAGAAATGACATCAGTATAGATAATTGTAAATACGCTTCATTATTATGTTGATCAAACCTTATTCTTAAAAGGATTCATAATATTTTTTCACGTTTAATTGAATCTATTGTGTAGTAAACATATTTTGAATAAATAATGAAATAAACGAGAAATATCATCTAAGAAAGGCAGTATTTACCAATTTATTTGAAACACTAGTGATCTTAACATTTCGAAACTTTCACTCTAAGGTCTGATATTTTAATTCCATTTCCTTATAAGGATGTAACAAATAATGAAGTTTATATAGCTTTACGAGTGAAACATGAAATTAGACACGAATAAGCCAATAAATGAAAAACCTTATATCTAAGCATGTGATTTTTCATACCATTAGGTATCCTGATACCAGAAATACGGAGCGGTAGTAGTGAAATATAAGGATTATCTTTGAAATTTTAGGATTTTCTCTTGTCTCTTATAAGTATTATGTGATTTATTCCCCTAGATTTTATCTTTTTTGCTTCTTACTATTCTTAATTGTCTCTGCAACTGCAATTGTCTACCTTTTATAAACAAAACTTTTAATCTTATCTTCTTCTAACCTATTTACACAACAAAATTATATTAAAAAAGACAACATTTTATATAAGCTTCTAAGGGTAATGATCTCTAGTATCTATAAATTATCAAATTGCATACACCTTTATTTGGTCTTGCATATATACCTGATCTCGTTGAAACATGAAATCAACTACGTCACTGAGATCATTATTGAAATATGGCCAATAAATTCTTCAATCTTTATTGATTTCCAAAAAAATACCAGCATATATTATTTTTTATATCTACAATGAAGAGTATGTAATTATAAAAGTTTATATTTCAACTGGTATCTTCCATGATTGTCATGCACTGATATTATTTATATCTAATGTGTAATAAATGCTATTCTACTCAAATTAGAAAAAAAAAGAATATTTTATATGTTCCTAAACTTTCTAATTTATAATCCAGAAAAAAAAATACTCAATTGAAAATTAGATCTTTAAAAATGGATTATCATTCATTCCTTGTGGATATGCAATGTTTTGAAGCTTGATAGAGCACAAACAATGGTTACCTTCTGCAAATGATATTAAGAAAAAAGTAAATAAATAAATCTTGACTCCTTCATAAAATAAGGTAAATGCGTTGCTTTTTCAGTTTTCATGCATAGGTAAATGTGGATATTCGGAATTATTTGATGATTAAAGTTGCTATTACCGATTAACAAAAAATATAATGATGATGTTATCAGGTAATAGAGTAAAAGACAGTTTTACTGATGATCACGTCCAAAACAGACAGAGAGAGAGAGAGAGAGAGAGAGAGAGAGAGAGAGAGAGAGAGAGAGAGAGAGAGAGAGAGAGAGAGAGAGAGAGACGTTTTCCAATTGCGTACTCATTCGTCGAGAAATCCGTTCAATCCATCCCATTACCCTTGAAAACCCCAGCTTGAGTGCTGAGGGGGACGTGACCTGCCTCAAAAACCTTCAATAATGGTCCTGGAATGAACGTACGTTTATGTGGAGCCATTAGTTTTCTTTTTTGTTGTCAATATAGGGATGTGTTTTATATAGAATACTAGTCCTTCTAACAGACCTTTACTGTCTCTTTTATCCAAGGGTATACAGTTACGAATACAAACAGTATTTCAGAAAATGACTGAATATTCTGTAATGATTAATAATTATAAAAATGGAAAATTTTAATTGGCTGATAACGCTGTTTTTGTGGGAATTAAAATCAAAAGATAATTATTTAATTTTGAGATGAAAAGCAATGCGGTTCCCCTAAAAGAAAAAATAGATACTACTTCCAGTCTTTATGAAATAAGATATGCAAACAATATTTTGATATCCATTATCAAACAAACTCCACAGATACCCATATAAAATATATTTATCTCACATTTCATTCCCTCATTTAGTGGCGTCATAGGTAACAATTCCGTGTCCTTGAAGAATTAAGGTCCATTTACCATATGATCAGTCATCTATAA
>NC_090734.1:43720434-43725434 GCF_036898095.1 Palaemon carinicauda
TTGTTGTGATTCTGAAACCCATTTTCTTATAATTTGCAAAGAGTCTTCTGAACATTGTTCAACTGTTAATTCTTATGAAATAATTAAACAATGTTAGAGTATATTTATTAGAAGATACTCATTCTGTGACAGGTATTTCGGTTACATGTTTATTTTTCCATATGTTAATTTTTAATTTTGATCTTGCAGTTTTTCCTATTAAACGAACATTTTATGGAATTCTCATCACTTTAAATTATCTTAATTTCAAATTTTTTTTATTCAAGTCAAATTCTTATTGCCCATTTATTAGTGTTCGAATGTGTTTCTAATAAACATTGGTTGTTTCACTAACTATCAGGTACTGTTATCATATTTCGAAATCATAGTACTCTTTGTTGCTCTCATTTTGGTTATATCTGCCATTCCGTCATAGTGATCAGTCAAACAATATATCGCAACATTATGCAGTAGAAACTTTTATACAGGAGCGAAAGCTCTGAAATAATTTTACTTCAAAAATTAAATCGACTTTTTTTTCTTGTTTATTACAACCTGTATAATAAACATCCATTTGTTTTTCAAATTGTCTTCCCTTTTTTAATCGTTATTTTTGTAATTTTTTTTTCAAATTTTGTCTATATCTATTTAATTCATAAATTCTATAAGTAAAGACATCATTCTGTATAATTTGGCGGATAATCGATTCAACCTATCCCATCAGTAATTTCCACTGTTCATAAGTTCTAGCCTCTAGCCCCTATCAGTGAGGTAGGTAGTGCATTCATTATATCTGATATTTTGTAATTTAAAAAGAAAGAAAAAAAATCTCTTCTTTAACAACTTCGCTTAATACACAAAGTTTTTTGGCTCAACGATTCTTCGTTAATTCGCTATCTCAAAAATAACCACTTATAACTATGTAAAATTTTGGAATTTCGTTAATCAGGCTCACTTCAGTATTACATCCTTTTAAGAAAAAACCCTTCATTCAAATACTTATGACTGGTTCTTAATTAGGTTTTTTTTTTTTTTTTTTTTTTTTTTTTTTTTTTTTTTTTGCTTGGGAGAATTAGGGATGATATAATATGATACACCATCAGTGGATTGCCCTTAAAATGACTTCAATGTATTATGTTAGAGACGGACAGAAAGGTCTAAAAGAAGAGGAAAAAAAAAGCATATGCCGGTATGTAACCTACCTGTGTACTTTACCCTTGTCTAAGTAAGACGGCCAGAATATCAGCCACGCGTTGAGATATTACCGCTATGGAGTTATGGGGTCCTTTGACTGGACAGGCAGTATTACATCAGATCCTTCTCTCTGGCTACATTTCATTTTCGCTTTGCCTACACATGCACAAAATAGTATGGCCTCTTATTTACATATTCTCTTCTGTACTCATACACCTGACAACACTGAAATTACCAAACAGTTTTTCTTCTCTCAAGGGAATAACTATTGCACTGTAATATATTGTTCAGTGGCCACTCTCCTCATGATAAGATAAAAGGGACTTTATAGCTATGTTTAGCAGCTCTTTTAGGAGGACACTTCATAATTAAACCATTGTTCTCTTTTTTGAGTAGTACAATAGGCTCTATACTATTGTCTTCTACTGTCTTGGGTTACAGTTTTTCTTTAAGGTACACTCGGGCACACTATTCAATCTTATTTCTCTTCATCTTGTTTTGTCTTTTTTTTTTCTTTTTTTATAGTTAATATAGAAAATTTCTATTTTAATACTGTTTTTGCTTAAAATATTTTAGCTTTCATTCTTTCCTATTCTCACTGAGCTATTTTATAGCATCCTGCTTTTCCAACAAGGGTTGTATCTTAGCAGGTAATAATAATAATAATAATAATAATAATAATAATAATAATAATAATAATAATAATAATAATAATAATAAAGATGATCATGATACAATAAAAATTATAATAATAATCTATATAGTTATTGTACTCTTGTTATATGATTGATGAATACTTTAAACTATTCAAGTAGATTCTTAATGTAACTTTTCTAATCTCTCATACCTGTAGATGCTAAGTGGGTGTATGTTTGTGTGTGTGTATGAGAGAGAGAGAGAGAGAGAGAGAGAGAGAGAGAGAGAGAGAGAGAGAGAGAGAGAGAGAGAGAGAGAGAGAGTGTGTGTGTGTGTGTGTGTGCGTGGGTGTGTCCGGAATGATATCCGATATTCCAGTCAGTTAATGAAGATGAGATGGTAAGACTAAAGCTATATTTCATGAAAATTCAGATCCATGGCCTTTATTTTTGTCATTTGGAAATGGAAGATGCTGATTATATAATTAGAAAACTCTGTGATTATGTTGATTCTTGTTGTGACACTATTAAAAAAAATCTTATCATTTACGTTAATGATTTGACACACCATATCAATAGCTCGTAGATTCTTATAATTTGAACGAAATTTGTATATTGCTCATGCTGCAATATTTTTTTCTGTTGATCTTTTTGTTATAACAATATAAAATATAAGTAATATAAGCAATATTCCTATTTCTTAGATAATTCAATGAAGACTCTCCATTATGTTTAATGAGATGATTGAGAATTGTTTTGTTAGCTAAAATTCAGAAAATTTGTCACAGATATCTAGATTGCGAAAATATAACCTTGTTTCACATAATAAAACCCTATAAAAAAAAAAAAAAAATATTATAAGTTTTTGAGGGTCATTGAAGGAAAACAATATATTTACTTGAGATGATTGTCTTCTAAGTATGTAAATATATGTTACTTTGTAACAATCATAATGTTTGCATTGGAACTACAAGTATATTTTGCTTGAAATATTGATCAAGTTTATGAAACCTACCATAAAGACAATTCACATAGAATGGAATCTTGTAGAACCTCTGCAAAAGTCATACACATACTTTTATTGGAATGGAACTTACAAAGTGTTACGTTAACTTTTTTTGCTTTCGTAAGAATTACGTTAAGACTCTTAAAAAAAAATAATTATGGGAAGATTATAGGTATCAAAAGTTAGCAATCAGTACAATACCGTATATACTAGCCACATAAGTGGTATATATATATATATATATATATATATATATATATATATATATATATATATATATATATATATATATATATATATATATTTATATATAAATATATATATATATATATATATATATATATATATATATATATATATATATATATATATATATATATATATATATATATATACATGTGTGTATGTATAAATAAATATATATATATATATATATATATATATATATATATATATATATATATATATATATATATATATATATATATATAAACATACACACACACACACACACATATATATATATATATATATATATATATATATATATATATATATATATATATATATATATATATATATATATATATATATATATATATAGACAATTATACACACACACACACACACACACATATATATATATATATATATATATATATATATATATATATATATATATATATATATATATATATATAGACAATTATACACACACATATATACACACACACATATATATATATATATATATATATATATATATATATATATATATATATATATATATATATATATATATATATATATATATACATATATATATATATATATATATATATATATATATATATATATATATATATATATATATATATATATATATATCATCATCATCATCATCATCATCATCAATAAATCCGCCAATGCAAAGAGCCTCAATTAGATTTTGTCTGTCGTCTCCCTCATGAGTTTTTGAATCAATACCTCTCCATTCATAATCTACATCATGCTTCATTGTCCCAAGCTATTTAGGCCTGGGTCTTCCAAGACTCTGAGTGCCTTGCGAAACCCAGTTAAACGTTAGGTGAAATAATCTCAGCCTGAATAGTGAGAAGATCATATGCTAACTCTCCCTAGCTACCCCTCACTCCTTTGATCTCCATATATGGTGCACGAGCTGTCTCTCTTATATTTTCATTTTGAATCTTGTTTACTCTCAATATCCTTCAGAGGGTTTTTGTTATCAAATCTACTAAACCTGTTGGATATCGTTTCATTGTCATACGGATCTGGTCCATACAGTAACACAGATATCAATAAACTGACATATAGCTGGATTTCTATAGATCATTTTAGGCTATTTGATTTTCAATTTTATTCAACCTAGCCATTGTCTGGTTTGATTTTTATCAATCTTTCAGTAAACTCCAATTCTAATGACCTTGCATAGTTCCTAAATACTTGAAGGATTCTACCTCATCAATCCTTTCACCTCCCAACCATATTGCATATTTTGTTCTCATCATCTGCCTTTCTTCTATTTGCATTATTTCCAAACTCCTATGATATTTCATTTATTCTGGTAAGCAAGTATTGCAAATCCAATGGTGTCTTACAAATAGGGACAGCATGATCAGTATACCCCAGATCAGTTATATCCTATTTCCAATCCAAGCCAATACTTCTCCACCATGACTGACTCTTCTACGCAATAAAAAAAATTCATGAGAAGTATAAACAGCATAGGTAACAGCACATTCCTTTAAAGTGCTCTGTTTTTCATAGTAAATTGATTTCATTGGACTCCTCTAACATTAACTTTGCACTTGCTATGCTCACGAATAGTGTTAATCCGGTTTTATATATATAAGAGGAACTCCATTATAACGCAGGAGTCACCACAAAATTGGCGGGTGCACACTATCAAAGGATTTTCGGTAGTTCACAAATGCTATCAAAAGGGTATTGCTGTATTCTATGCATTCTTGTAAGAGATGTCTCGAAATCAGAATATGGTCAGTGCAACTTCCAACTTTTCCAAATCATGCTTATTCATCTCTCAGGTTTTCACCAATCTTCCTCTTTAATCTCTTTAGAATAAGTATACTATATATTTCGATAACAACTGACTTAAGTGTGACACTTCTACAATTATCACAATAAATCAGATTTGAATTATATAA
>NC_090734.1:43730434-43747934 GCF_036898095.1 Palaemon carinicauda
TTTCAAAAAAGTTAAAGGATTATGATCTGTCCAGACTTCAATCGGTGTCCTGCAGCTGGAAAGATAAACCTAAAAATGTTCAAGAGTGAAAGTCAGGCTCAAGGTCTCCTTCTCTATGGTGGAATAATTCAGTTGTGGTTTAGTTAATTTCTTTGAGAAGAAAGCCACTGGATGTTCTACCTGGTCCTCCACCTGCGACAAGACAGCTCCAACACCCACATCACTGGCACCTATTGCCAACTTGAATGGTACTTGAAAATTAGGGGCTTTCAAAATTGGATTAGTTAATATGGTGGATTTTAACTTATCAAACGATTCTTGACATATGCTCGACCACTGGAATTCCACTCCTTTCTGCAATAAATTAGTTAAAGGATTAGCTATTTGGGAAAAATTTATTATAAATTTTCTATAGTAGCGTATCATTCCCAGAAACCTGCGAATGGCTTTCTTGTTATCCGGCACCTGAAAATTTACAATTGCCTCTATATTTGCAGACTTTGGTAGTACTTTACCCTGACCTACTTCATGTCCCAAGTAAACTACCTTCGCCTTTGCTATGGCACACTTTGCCAAATTAATCACCAACCCTGCTTGCTTGAGCTTAACAAACAGTTTCTCCATCCTCTTTAAGTGTGTAGCCCAATCATGGCTATACACTATGATATCATCAATATAGACCACTACTCCTTCCAGTCTACCCACAATCAAACGCTGGAACGTAGCCGAGGCGTTTTTCATGCCAAAAGACATAACTTTACAGGCATAAAACCCTTCATGAGTTACAAATGCAGATACCTCCCGAGCCCGCTTAGTCAATGGAACTTGCCAATAGCCTTTTAATAAGTCAAACTTACTAATATACTGAGCATTGCCTACTTCATTAATACAGTCCTTTACTCGAGGAAGAGGAAAGCTGTCAGCCCCAGTGACTGCATTAACTCTCCTATAATCAAAGCACATCCGGTACTCACCTCCCTCCTTCTTCGTCAAGACTACAGGAGAAGACCATGGACTATTACTGTCTTCAATTAAATTGTGCTCCAACATATACTCTACTTCCTCATCAACTATCTTTCTTTTTACTGGATTGGTCCAATAGGGGGCTTGCTTGATGGGCTTAGCATTTCCCACTTCCACATCGTGACTCAATACATTGGTAAGCCCTGGAGAATCCTGAAATAATTCCAGAAATGATTCACATAAATTTACCACAGACTCTCTCTGATCCCTTTCTAGGTGTAGCAAATTTCCAGACAAATTACTTAACATTTACTGATTATTTCTGGGCCATGGCATATAAATGCCGAGACTTATAACATTAGGCTCAACCCTATTGAGTAATAAGAAGGGTTCCTTACACTCACGCTCATCAAAAGGTTTCAACATATTTGCATGGCATAGTTGATACTTACGTTGCCTGTCTGGTGTTTCTATCAGGTAGTTAAGACTACTAACTACCTTTGCAACCTTCCATGGACCTGAAAACTTTGCCGTTAAGGGATTTTCTGGAATTGACAGTAGAGCATGTACCTTATCCCCAACCTGAAATACCCTAACTCTGGTCTTTACGTCGTACTTTTCCTTCATCTTCCTCTGACCAATTACTAGATTATTCTTAGCAAATTCCCATGCCTTAGTTAACTTACTCCCGGACTCTCACAAGAACTCTATCAAGCTTACGTTAGGGTGACTACCCTCCCAACTCTCTCTTATCACATCCAAGGGACCCCTTACCTTGTGACCAAAAACTAATTCAAAGGGGGTGAAACCCATTACATCGCTTGGTACAGACCTAAAAGCAAAAAGTAAATATGGGAGAACTTTATCCCATCCTCCCGGATTATCCCCACAATATTTTTTTTACATGGATTTCAGTGTCTGATGGAATCGCTCAATCTGTCCCTGGCTTTCTGGATGGTATGGCGATGACCTGATATGTTAAACCTTCAACTCCTGTAAACTTTTACAAAAATCTTTGCTTGTAAAATTAGTCCCGCAATCAGATTGAATTGTCTTGGGCAAACCAAACCTGGAAAAGAAGTTTGTTAAGGCATTGATGGCCTGCTTACTCTTAAAACTCCTCAGTGGCACTGCTTCCGGGTACCTAGACATTCGATCCATTATAGTTAGTATGTATTGATTACCACTGCTGGTTTTAGGCAATGGGCTTACAATGTCAATCAAAATTTCCTGAAAAGGTTCCCCCACTGCTGGAATAGGTTTTAAAGGTGCCTTAGGGATTTTCTGATTGTGTTTACCAACCAGTTGACAAGTTTTGCAAGAATTAACAAACCTTTTTACCTCAGATCTCATCTTTGGCCAATAAAAGTGTTCAGCAATTTTCCTAAAAGTCTTTCCAATTCCAAAATGACCTGCGAACACATCCTTGTGTCCCAACCATAAAATCTTGTCCATATATTTATGGGGCACTACCACCTGTTTCCTTACCTCCCAATCATCAGACCGAACCCTAGTTGACCTACTCACCCTCAGTAGGATGCCGTCTTCCCACAGATACTGAGGTCTACTCAAATCAGAGTCTACCTCCACTCCTAATTCTCCAAACTTCTCCTTCTGAGCTAACCTAAGTGATTCCCTATCCCACCCTACTGAGCTTTCCCACTCAGAGACCAGACTAGGACTCGCAGTACCGCTTAACCCAGAAACTCCTCCCTCTGACAGCTCCTCTAGACTATCCAAGCCTAACCCTTCATCCACTATCCCAGATGAATGCGCTGCCGAACGAGTTACAACCATTACTGGTTCAATTTCACTAACGGGGTCAGCATACCTGCATTGCACAACCGGGCAATCACATACCGTACCTGCCTCTATATCGTTAGCCAACACAATATCAACATTGCTTACGGGTAATACATCCACCATTGCCATCTTCATAGGTGCATTAATCCACCTTGAGTCTACCCAAAACTCACCCAGAGGACACGCTACCACCGTATTAGGAAATCCACCTAATACTACATACTTGGGCTGCTCCTCTCTGAAGTCCCAGGGCAATGAGGACCGTAAGATTACCGACTGGGCCGCGCCAGTGTCCCGTAGTATTCTCATCCGTCTTCCAGACCCTGACCGGTCTTTAGCGAAAACCTTGCCTTCTGCAATGTACTTACTGAAGCAACTACTTACCTGGGACCTGCTCCCAGCAACCTTACCAATCAAGCCTACCAGCTTTGACTTACCCTGCCCTTTCCAGGCAGTACAATCAGCCTTAACATGGCCCTTTTTCCTGCAGAAAAAACCAATGATTTCACTCCCACCCCTACTTGGTGATGACTTTGCCTTCTTTGGAGAACTCCCTCCATCCGACTTACCAGATATTACCGCTTTTGTTTTCGCCCTTCTTACCTTTATCCCATTTATCGAGTCTCGATGAAAAACGATATACTGACTTATGCGATAAAGTATATTCGTCCGCAGCAACCGCTACTTCTTCTATAGTTTCCAATTTCAAGTCTTCTAAATGTACTTTAAGTTCCATCCCACTGTGATTCTTGAATTCCTCAATTAATATTAGTTCCTTTAAACTTTCAAAATCATCAATACCTTTTGCTTTTAACCAATCTAAAAACGCACTTACTTTCTCCCTAGCAAATTCAATAAAAGTGCAGTTATACTGTTCACGCAAGTTACGAAAGCGTTGACGGTACGCTTCTGGTACCAGTTCATAAGCCTTCAATATTATCTCTTTGACCTGTTCGTACTCCGCACTCGTCTCTTCACTTAGCGCTGCATAAACCTTCTGTGCATTAACGATCAATCTGCATTGAACTAAGGTAGTCCACATTGATTCCGCACAACTCAGTTTTCTCGCTAATTTTTCGAATGCAGAAAAAAATTCTGCGACATCGGATTCATTAAATATCGGTACCAGCTTAATCGCGCTGCCAATATTAAACCTATCTTCTGCTTCTGGTCGCTTCAGCCGAAGTACCTGTAATTCATGTTCCATTCTCCTAATTTCCAATTCTTTTTCCTGTTCTAACCTAACCTTCTTCTGTTCTACTCTCACCTGCTCCTGCGCTATTCTAAGCTTTACCAATTCTTTTTCCTGATCTAACCTAAGCTTTTCCCGTTCCCTCTCATGAAGCCTCTCTCTTTCCCTATTAGGTACTTCAGTCTTACCCATTTTTAACTGTAACTTCAAATTTTCCATTTCTATCTTTTGCAAAGCTATCTTATCCTTAACCCTGGAATGGTACGGTGGGTCGTCTGCGACCCCGAGCGTCCTAAATAAAGAGGTTTTTCTCATGTGACTCACCCCCGTGACTGAATTTGTGGGTGATCGACCTGCAGTAGGTGTCTCGCCTACACGCTCTAGTAGTGTCCAGATGTGCATTGCTGTAGCTGTACTCCTTCCCCGATTTCTGAGACGCGTCGGGGTCGAGCGCGACCAAGTTTACCCTTCTAAGGTAATTTGCATAATTATCAAAGTTATTACGTATTATGAAATTGTCGTTGAATGGTGCAACTTGTATAGGTTATCAGTCGTGGAAGGTCTTGGTGGATTGTTTGGCTACCATGTGCATGATTTTTTTTTTAGTTAAAATGTCGTTCATCACCACGAGGACCATTTTACCGCGAGTGCCCCTTTTTTATTTTTTTTCATTTTTTTGCCAAGTAATTTTTCCGTAAGATATTGTCAAATAGTGTCGTAAAACTTTTGCTTTTTTAGTGTTGGAAAGTGTGTCTAGATGATCTGGCTAACCATGCGTGACTTTGTTTTTGTCAGATATGACGTAGTTATTGGTATATTGGGTATTTAACTGCGGTTGCCAATTTCTGTTTTTTTTCAATGTTTGTAAAAAATTAATACGTAGTAAGGAATTGCCGTATATTATTGATTTTTTTTCATGTTTATGTGTTAGAAAGTGTGCCTTGATGGTTGGGCTAACACGTGCTTGTCTTTTTTTTTATCTGAGATGTCGTATATCAGAATGTTGGGCATTTTACCGCGAGTGCCCCTTTTTCATTTTTTTTTTTCATTTTTTTGCCAAGTCATTTTTCCGTAAGATATTGCCAAATAGTGTCGTAAAACTTTGGCTTTTTTAGTGTTGGAAAGTTTGTCTAGATGATCTGGCTACCCATGCGTGACTTTGTTTTTGTCAGATACGACGTAGTTATTGGTATATTGGGTATTTAACTGCGGTTGCCAATTTCTGTTTTTTTTAAATATTTGTAAAAATTTACTACGTAGTAAAGAATTGCCGTATATTATTGATTTTTTTTTTCATGTTTATGTGTTAGAAAGTGTGCATTGATGGATGGGCTAACACGTGCATGTCTTTTTTTTTTATCTGAGATGCCGTATATTAGAATGTTGGGCATTTTTCCGCAAGTGCCCCTTTTAATTTGTTTTGCATTATTTTGCTTAGTCATGTTACCGTAAGGAATTGGCTAGTAGTGTCGCAAAACTTATATTTTTATAGTGTTGGAAAGTGTTTCTAGATGATCTGGCTACCCATGCCTATTTTTTTTACCCAGATATGGCGTATATATAGGTATGTGTTCGATTTTCCTGTGATTGCCATTTTTTCGTTTTTTTCCCATTTCTTACCAAATTACTACGTACTAAGGAACTATCACAGAGTAATGATTCATTTATATGTTTATTTGTCGGAAAATGTTCCTTGATGGTTTGCCTAGCACGTGGCTGAAATTTTTTTTTCTGAAATGCCGTATATTAGAATGGCCATTTTTCCGCGAGTGCCCCTTTTTATTTGTTTTGCATTTTTTTACCAAGTCATGTTACCGTAAGGAATTGGCAAGTAGTGTCGCAAAACTTATAATTTTATAGTGTTGGAAAGTGTTTCTAGATGATCTGGCTACCCATGCCTATCTTTTTTTTTAGCCAGATAACGGATTTTGAGCGAAGCGAAAAATCTATTTTTGGGTAAGATGGCCATGTCGTCCTGATGGAAGTTCCTTAAAGGCAGCTTCCTAGGGTATATTACAACTACGGCGATATTCCCAGAGAATTTACCTTAAGGTACCCAGAATTCTAACTCCTGGAGCGAGTATCCCTAAAAAAGACCTTAGGGATATCGTAAATATCAGTGGACGTATTCTTGACACGCCTCATAGCAATCTATACCCCAAATAGAGTTAACACTTCGTAGGGGTCAAATGGCAAGAAAACGAAAACGAGAAAGAAAAGGGGAGAGCCGTTCGTAAGGCCCTCTCTTCTCCCGTTTCGTAAGCGTGCCCTGCGCCGATTCTGGCGCCATCTGCATTCCTTGTAGCGAAACACGAGGTGCTACAGATACTGTATGTAGGGAGGGGTCCTACGGCCCTTTCATTGAAAGGGAAGGGCGGGTCCATCAGGACGACATGGCCATCTTACCCAAAAATAGATTTTTCGCTTCGCTCAAAATCCGTTTTTTGGGCTCAAGCCATGTCATCCTGATGGAAGTATACCAGAGCATTACTGTATCTGTGGATTCTCAAAATGTGCCGTACTCCTCAGAAGTATTTCCCCCAGTCGACGCGACCTAGAGACCTAAGATGTTACCGTCATACATCTTTTCAACTAATCATAAACCATGATAGAGCTTCCTGCCCCCAACAGGGAAGAGTCTTACTAGACTCTGGGAAAGTCTCGAAGAGTACATATATCTAAGTATGAACCCCAGGCAAGCAAGTATAGTGGTCTCACCCCATACTGGGTAAAGCGAAGTTCGAAAAGAATCACTGTGTCAATATGAAATATCGACCAGTCCTCCGTTCAAAACACGTATTGGACAAAGGTTCATATCCGCTTAGGAGGAAACTCGTAAATCCGTCACCATCCCTTTATGGGATGGAGTCCTCCAGCTAAGGGGAAGCATAAACCAATGCAATATTAGCTTGCATAAGGGAACATTCTATTAGAATTATCCCCGGGTAAATATACATAGAATGAATGCTCACAGGTGAAGGAGACGCAAGGTTCTCACGAACCAGTTTATTGACAGACAATAAACAAACAGGTTAACCACACTCATATATATATATATATATATATATATATATATATATATATATATATATATATATATATATATAAGAGGAGGATAACTAAAACTTTAAGCATAAGTATGATAGTAAACAGAAACTTGTTTGTCTGAAAGAAAAAACATTGGAGCCACTTTTAAGATACCAAAGTATCAAAGTCAAAAGTCTGTTTTACTAATCAGTCACATTAGCGTTAGAAACGCTCGGCACGCATGTTTGCACTTATGCTGGGTTCACCTTTGAAAGTGGAACAGTCGATGTGGGTCACCCAGTACCCTCACATAGTTTGTAGTACAACATGTGACTACATACTCACCCTGGAATTAATTGTCCCAATTAAGCTACTGTTCCTCGCAGAGTTAAACAGCAGGGTTAACGACGCAACCCACTGCCACCACAGAACCTCTTAGTTGCTGCACTTGCTTCGCATAGTGACGAAAGAACACTCTGGAAGACTTCCAGCCAGTGTACGAACGAAGATGTCCAAAATCCCTACAACTAAAGAAGTTTAAGGATGAAGCAACTTTCCTCGGATCGTGACCTATGGGTGAACAGTCAGGATCCGCTCTGCGAATAAGATATGTGATTTTCGCCCTGAGTTGTTTCAGTAATAAATTTTTGAGCCTGACGTTTCTCCCCTGGCCAGATGGCCATCCTTGAAGTCTGAAGTTCTACGAAGATAGACCTTTAGGCATTCTACTGGACATAGAGATGCATCTTCTTTCAGAGGGCAGATTCTTCAGGGACCCCACCTGATGGTGGGTAACTCGGTCTTGGTGAGAAACGTAGGATCCGGAAATAGGTTCAGTTCACCCATCCAGGAACTGAACATGACCTTCCTCTCTCGAGAGGGGTATGATCTCACTAACCCTGGCCCCGGACGCGAGTGCAAAAAGGAGGATAACTTATGGGTCAAATCCTTTAACGCACACTCCTTATTGTTCAACAGCGAAGCAACATGAAGAACTTTTCTAAAGACCATGAATTGGGCTTTGGAGGTGCTAAAGGTCTGAGCCTAGCGCAGGCTTTCGGAACTTTTATAAAAGATCTCGTTAGCGAGGTCGACCTGGAAGGTATATAGAATGGGTCTTGTCAAAGCAGGCCTACATGATAAAATCGTGTTAGTTACCGATCCATAACCATGGAGATGGATGAAGAAAGACAAGCAGAAGTCCGTCGTGATCTCCTGCGGAATCTTCGTCTGACAAGGGCTACCCATTCCCTCCAAGATGACTCATATTGCCTTATAAAAGGTTTGCGCTTATAATCCTCTAGGAAGTCCATGCTGGCTTTCGAAGTCCCGAAACACTTTCTCACCTGTTAAGGAAAGAAATCATGAGCTGCTGGGTCCGGGTTTTCTGTGATGAAGCGCAGACAATTGACTTCTGGACTCACTGGGTCAGAACTGGATCTGGTAGCGGTCGAAACTCCAATCGTAGTTCCAATGCCAGAGGGAACCCCACACTGTTCGGCCACTTGTGGGCCACTACTGCCGCTACTCCCTTAAATGATCTCAGTTTGTTGAGGACCCTCAACAGAAGGTTGTAAGGAGGGAACAGATAAATCCTGAACCATCTGTTCCAGTCGAGGGACATCGCGTCCACTGCTTCCGCCAAGGGGTCCTCGTACGGGGACACATACAGGGGCAACTTCTTGTCTTTCGTCGCAAAGAGGTCTAGCCGCAGTTCTGGGACTTGACTCAGAATGAAGGAGAATGGTCCTGCGTCTAGGAACCATTCCGACTCTATCGGTGTGAACCTGGATAGAGCGTCCGCTGTCACATTGCGGACTCCTTAAAGGTGAACTGCTGACAGGTACCATTTCTTCTTCCCCCAAATCAGAAGATGGCCAACATCACCTGGTTGAGAGGTGGCGATCTTGATCCTTGTCGATTCAAGCATCTCACAACTCCCCCGCTGTCCAGCACCAACCTAATGTGGATCGAGCGATGCGGGGAGACTTTCTTTAAGGAAAGAAGGACTGTCATAGTCTCTCGAAAATGACTGTGAGAGGTCTTGAATAGACTGGACCAAGACCCTTGGGCCTTTTTCTGATGAGAGTGAACTCCCCATCCCTCCTTCGAGGCGTCTGAGTGACTCGTCACCGACGGGGGAGGTGGATGAAGAAGAACCGACTTCCTAAGGAGTCTGGCTTGGGACCAAGGCCTGAGAAGAGTATTTCGAAGAAGCGGAACTGGTCTTCTCAGATCTCTTCGCGCATCTGATGCATAACTACTCCAATCTCCGGTTGCATCCTTTAGCTGTGCTCTTAGCACCGGGTCTGTCACCGAAGTAAACTGGAGAGACCCCAGTACACTCTCCAGTTCGCATCTGATATCCATACGGAATCTAGAAGTCTCTTGACAGAACCAGCTATCTCCTTTCTTTTCTCCGCCATGACGGAGAAAACGGTGTGACATTAGGTCCCAGTGGATTCACACCCACCGGAACTTAGAGATGGAGGAAGTTGAGACTTTTCCTGTTGATCTTGAAGCCTAGATAATCTAGGAAATGGATCACATACAGTGAAGCTTGCAAGCATTCTGTCCTGGGTGCTGCCCACACCAGCCAAAAATCCAAGTAGGCTACTACCTGAATTCCCTTTAGGCGTAATTGACTGAGAACTACGTTCGCAAGCATCGTGAAAATCCTTGGGGCTATTTTAAGCCCGAGAGGCATGGCTTTGAAGACGTATAGTCTTCGTTGTAGCCTTAACCTTAGGTAGGAGGGGAATCGACAATAGATTGGAACGTGCCGATAGGCGTCTGACAAAACTATGGAGGCGGTAAATGCCCTCTTGGGCAGTAAGGTCCTTATGTGTTGTATTGTTAGCATCTTGAACCTGTAGTTCGCTATGAACTTGTTAAGTGGCGACAAGTCCAGAATGACTCCGAGTTTTCCGAGTCTTTCTTGGGAACACAAAACAGCCTCCCTTGGAATTAGATGGACTTTACCCTTCGGATCACTTTTCCTCTAACAGTTCATGAATGAACTCCTCCAGAACGGGGGTGGAGTATCGGAAAAACGCCGAGGGTATGGGGATGGAGTGCTGTACCAGCTCCAGCCCAGTCCCTTCTTGAGTAGGCTGTGGACCCAGGGATCGAAGGTCCACCGATCCCAAAAGCGTTGGAGACTCCCTTCTACCAATATCATCTCGCTCGAACTGTTGTCCTGAGGTCTTCCCTCTCTGACCGCGACCACCATGAAACCCCTTCTCCTTGAGGGGCGCCTAGACGAAATTCTGGCTGCTCCTCTAGGCTTGTTCGACAGGCAGTTGACTGACCTTCGAACGATGGGTTGAATGCCGGAGACTGTGTCGACACGAATTGGGGAACCCACTGAAGTGTGGTCGGGGTTTTTGCCACCATCTGGGGCACTGAGGGCATCAGCAAATGCCGTTGCTGCTGATGTCTACTTGACTTAGCTGGCCGAGAAAGTATCCTAATTCTTTTAGTCTTCCTCCAATGTTGGGGACCCCATCCGGGGAAGAATTTCTCTTGGTAGACAGGCCCCACTCCTGGAGAAGATTTCTATCGTCCGTGGCGGCCCTATCAACCTTTTTGACCGACTCACTAGGGAAAAGGTCTTTGTCCCAACTGTTGGAGGAGATTAGTTTCCTTGGCTCGTGCCTCATCGTAGCCCGGGCGAACATGAATTCCCTACAGGTTCTCTTCGCCCTGACGGAGCTGTAGAGATCCTTCGTCACAGTGGCCAGATGAGTCTTGATCACAACCATGAACGTTTCATGGACCTTGGGATCACTTGTCATCGTCTCAAACGTGGACTGAAGAGACAAAGAGGCAGCCAGTCTTTCTTTTGTCTAGAGTTCTCTCCGCAAAAGAAAGCCAGACAGCTTAGAGAGGATCTCGCCGAACCGGCGTCCGGCGAAATCCGCCTCCCGCATCTGGACTGAGAAGGTAAGATGGACGTCCTTCCAGTCCTTGTTTTGCTTACTAAATCTTCCTTTCTAAAGGCCAGCAACAAGGGTTTACACTCCACCAGGGAGGGGAAAGGCTTGCCAGCCTCGACTGTTTTCAAAACCGCCGCAAACCCTTTCAGCGAAAAAGGGGGAAGGCTGTGGCAGGAGAGAACACAAAGGAAGGGAGCCTCTTACTCAAATACAGCTACCTTTGAGTTCATGAAGCCCCTCTCTTTCATCGAAGAAGAAAGCAAGGCATGAGCCTAGCATGGTCTATCACTACGACCTCCTTCGGCTCTGTCTCTTCCTTTGAAGCTGGTACCTCCTTCCACCGGACCTAGCAGTCCGGATGTGCCCCTGCAGTTACAATGCAGCCGCCTTCCCATTCTTCTCCCTCTGCCTTTGTTGGATCAAGCCAACAATGGAGGGAGGGCCTGCTCTACTGCGAGAGCAGATGATGTTGAGGGAGCAGGTTCAAGGACCTGAACCGGAGCAGCCGACCTCTCTCGGCCTCTTCCGCTACCTTGTCCGGAGCTCGAACTTCATCCTGGCCTTCTGCCAGGAGGTCTTCCTCCAGACGTTCGGACACGTCTGGCATCCTGTCGTCCAACTGGATGCTAAGCAAGGCGACCGTGACTTCAGCATCCACGGGATCTGAATTAAGGGGACCTCCTCTTGAGGTTGGGGAATCACTGTAACAGTTGATGCCCTAGGAAAAGAAAGCCCTCATCTTCTCATTTGGAAGATAAGGTCCAGAGGTAATCTTCTGAAAGCCCCTCATCCAGGTACGAAGCTTCTCCCTAGCTATATCCCTTGAATCCACCGTTGTAGGGGAGACGAAAACGGATTTTGAGCGAAGAGAAAAGAAAAAGCCTCAATAGATAGGTTAGTGCATATGAAACATACCTGGGGAACCCAATACCGGAGAACATCCGTGGAGACAGCGCATGCCACACGCCTCCTTCAGAACCATGTCCGCAGAAGCCCTACTGCGGACGTTGCAGAAATACATCCGCAGTACGGATGGTCCTCCTGTAAAGAGAAGAAATTTCCATGAGTATCAAGTGAACTACGTATCACTGGATATGCACAGTAGCATAACAAAACGGAAAGGAAAGGAAAGACACATCCTTGTATTTCCCGCACACCCAATTGTTGTAGCCTTCCAAATCATAAAATCGTATAGTTAATCTATGCCAGATTAACCAATGGAAAATTTCCAGAGGAAGAAGGTGTAGCCCCCTCTAAGGAATGATTTTAAAATACCGGATAGTAGACAAGAAAGAACTCACTTTCTTATCTGTAAGGCCAACAACAACGGGTCGTGTAAGACCATAAAGAATAAGGAAAAGACACATACTTGTGAATCCCCCACAATCACCTGTGGAAGCCCACCAGCCATTAAAATCAAATGGTTAGTCTTTGCTAGAATAACCAAAGATCATATTTCCCGAGGGAAATTAGGTGTAGCTCACACCTAAGGTAATATTTTACCATTCTGGCTAAAGATGAAAAGAGTTCTCTTTTCATCCCAGTAAGGCAACACCAAGTGATTGCACAAGGCAACACAAGTAAGTTAGAAAAGACAGTGTTGTAACCTACTATATCATGTTCTCCCCTGGTAGAAGACACTAAACAGGGAAGAACTGAAACAGTACATGAGGGTGGTGTGCCGGCCGGCTCTTGCCGGTCAGCACCCCCACACCCTTTTCCAAAGGTAGGTCTCAAGTATGCAACTTAGGATCACCCAGACGGGGGAGAACTTCAGTTCCTATGCCTGAACCGGTCGGTAGTGGTTGCCGGTCCATAGCTACCCGGTTGGCACCCAGCTGCCGGCCATCACTCTTAGTGGCCGGCCAACCGAGTGATGTAGCAGGCCGGCCCGGCAGCGGTGAGTAAACCCTGCCGGCTGGCATCCACCCCAGGTAGCGCCCGGCTGCCGGCCGCCACTCAAAGCGGCCGGCAGGTAAGCAAGGAGACCGGCTGGCAGGTAAGCAAGGAGACCGGCCAGCAAAGGCATAAGACCACCGCCGACCGACAGCAAGAGAACTAGCGAACACCCCCCTACAGACGGCCGGCCACTAGGCCGGCAGACGGCAAGGACAACACAAGAGAAGACAACAGAATGGGTGCCGGGCTAAGAGGCTATGTACCTCTGCGCCCGACACCCGAAAGAGTGCCGAGAGGAAGGGGAGACATTAAGTCAAGCTTCCTAACCACTGCTTACTGAAACTACAGACGGTAGCGGTTGAGGGACCAAGGAAGGACCGGGCAGCACTCAAAGGATAGGGCCTCTGCCGGTCGGCACACTCTGCCGGCCGACAGGGGACCCCGTCAGCTCCCCATCCCAACCTATGCTAGGTACGGATGTGAGACGACTGACACAAAGGAAACGGAAAAACAGAAGGGAAGGACAGAGGGTCCTGTCCAACCTTGCCTTAGTTAAGGATCATTCCAAACTAAGAAAGCTCATCTCAGCCAGAGAGATCCAGGGAGGGAGGCCGGCACTACTGGCTGCCTCCCTAAAACCAAGGCAAGGAAGGAATTGCTATTCCGGAAAGGGAACATATCCCGAACCCGGAACAGCAAAGAGGACAAGTCTGAGGGGTCACCGAGCGAAGGGATCATAATTACCGAAACCTTCCAAGGTGAATCAAGGAGGACAAACCTCCTATGCCCGTGTCAGGCAGCAAGGGAGACTCTGCCCCACGCTAGACCAACACGGACTCAGACTAATACACTGCTGTACTGTCCCCCTCTGAACCAATTCAGTTGGAGCAGGAAGGTACAGTACTACTCCAGCATAGTTATATTTGAAAATTAATTCAAACAAACCACTAGAGTTAAGCCTAAGGCTTAAACAGAGGGAAAGGGTTTGCCCCTTCCCCGAAGAGAAGGGAGCAAACGGGGAAACAGATAATATTATAAAGACCTAAGACAACCTAGCCTAGGCACTAAGAGAATCGATTACCTAAATCACCGAAACTCACTCCAATACTATCTTGGAAATTACTCGAAAAGGGCTTGAATGTATAACGTTGCCTAACGCTTTAAGCAATATAAAATCACACTTGGAAGACTAATTATCATGCAGGAAGTACAAGGACCAACAACTAGGCTACGAAGACTAGTGTTGGTCAGCCTAGGCAAATCTTTCGCCAGGCGCACTACTAACGCATCATAACAGAATTCCTAATTAAGCTAAGCAGCTAATTATTAAAGCGCAGGGGGCTGGGAACGTCGCTCTTGCTAACAAATAAATCATATTCTAGCGAGCGACAGCGTCCATGATGCCTCCAGCAGGCAACAGCTCTTGTATCAAAGATAACTCTTTTAATACTTTAATTTTAAACAAGAGCCTACATTTATACATAAAAGAAATAGTACTCAACTTATCCGAAGCAGAAGAAGTTGGAGAAAGCATAATATGAGAGTAAATCCAAGATTTTGGTAGAAACACAGGAAAAAACACCGAGTTGTAAAGCTACGCAAAAAGGAATGCAGATGGCGCCAGAATCGGCGCAGGGCACGCTTACGAAACGGGAGAAGAGAGGGCCTTACGAACGGCTCTCCCCTTTTCTTTCTCGTTTTCGTTTTCTTGCCATTTGACCCCTACGAAGTGTTAACTCTATTCGGGGTATAGATTGCTATGAGGCGTGTCAAGAATACGTCCACTGATATTTACGATATCCCTAAGGTCTTTTTTAGGGATACTCGCTCCAGGAGTTAGAATTCTGGGTACCTTAAGGTAAATTCTCTGGGAATATCGCCGTAGTTGTAATATACCCTAGGAAGCTGCCTTTAAGGAACTTCCATCAGGACGACATTGCTTGAGCCCAAAAATGGCGTATATATAGGAATGTGTTCGATTTTCCCGTGATTGCCATTTTTTCGTTTTTTCCCATTTCTTTCAAAATTACTACGTACTAAGGAACTATCACATAGTAATGATTCATTTAGATGTTTATTTGTCGGAAAATGTGCCTTGATGGTTTGCCTAGCACGTGGCTGAATTTTTTTTTTTCTGAAATGCCGTATATTAGAATGTTAGCCATTTTTCCGCGAGTGCCCCTTTTTATTTGTTATGCATTTTTTTGCTTAGTCATGTTACCGTAAGGAATTGGCAAGTAGTGTCGCAAAACTTATATTTTTATAGTGTTGGAAAGTGTATCTAGATGATCTGGCTACCCATGCCTATCTTTTTTTTAGCCAGATATGGCATATATATAGGTATGTGTTCGATTTTCCGGTGATTGCCATTTTTTCGTTTTTTTCCCATTTCTTTAAAAATTACTACGTACTAAGGAACTATCACAGAGTAATGATTCATTTAGAGGTTTATTTGTCGGAAAATGTGCCCTGATGGTTTGGCTAGTACGTGGCTGAAATTTTTTTTTTTCTGAAATGCCGTATATTAGAATGTTGGCCATTTTTCCGCGAGTGCCCCTTTTTATTTGTTTTGCATTTTTTTGCTTAGTCATGTTACAGTAAGGAATTGGCAAGTAGTGTCGCAAAACTTGTATTTTTATAGTGTTGGAAAGTGTTTCTAGATGATCTGGCTACCCATGCCTATCTTTATTTTTTGCCAGATATGGCGTATATTATAGGTATGTGTTCGATTTTCCTGCGATTGCCACTTTTTCGTTTTTTCCCATTTCTTTCAAAATTACTACGTACTAAGGAACTATCACAGAGTAATGATTCCTCTAGATGTTTATTTGTCGGAAAAATTTTGTTTACTTCTTTTTTGATTGAATATCATCAAATCTTTTTGCTAAAATATTATATTGTTTTACATTTTTTTTTCGATTTTATTTCCCTTCAAAAAAAATTTTTTGGGTCAGAATTTTAATTATATAGTCGTAAAATAATCGACAATTATCCAGCAACCCACCATACAATTTTTATGCATATCCAAGAATAATTAGATTAGTAAATAACACCTTGAAATTGACATACCCTTCCTACATTTCAAGTGGCAGATTAGGGAGTCTGAGTCAGTGTGGTTGGCGGCCATTTTGTGGACATATCCGAAGCATAAGTTGCCCTATCTATATATATTCTTGTTCCCTATAGAATTTGTGATATTTTGGTATATTTTTACCTGCATAAATATCATATTATATATTAAATATATGTATTTTTTTACGAAATTTCTAAGTACTCAAAAAATTACCTTTAGATATGGCCCCTGATATAAATGTAATTTACAAAATAATGAAGATTTTTTTACATATTTCTATTTTAGGATAACATATGTTTATTCCCTAAAAAAATTAGCCACTTCCTATTTCATTTGGGTACCCCAAAAAAATCATGAAATTTGGACAAATTTTTTTGGCAAAAAAAGGTAGCCTTTTTTTCTCATTTCAGATCTTCACCTCCATGGGTCTGACTTCATCCAAAATACATCAAGATGTGTCCTAAACATTCAAGAATCAATTCCTAAAAGGATTTGTGTATATATGTATAAACTTTTTTTTATGAATTTTTATGTAAGGTCTTTTTTTCTACTTAATTTTTAAAAATATTTATAATAAATAGTTTTTCTGCAGATGAGTAGTATTTATCTTTACAGTTGTTTTAAGCATTCATTGAAGTTTTTTTTGGCAAAAGAAAAAAGGAGGTTACTGCAAAAACTGATTTTTCAAGAATTCTTTTTGGCGTCGGGGTCGCGCGCGTTCGAGTATACCCTTAAAGGGGTGTCCGAGGAGCGTACCTATCCAGGGTTAATTGACTCTGGTTCAGCTAAACTAGGACCTGCTATTCTACCTTGCATAGCCTTCATTACCTGGAGCAAGAAACTCCCTTTCTTCACACCTGCGACAATAGGCAACCCAAGATATTCACCAATTATCATTAAATGGCTCTTACTAAGATCACCTATCTTCTCCTCCCAATCAGGACTAGGGAAAAACTCCGAAACATTAAACCCAGCCATTTCCTCTGTATCAGTCATTTTGTCAAAGAAATATTATAACTAGCCAAACTGATAATTACCACCACCTTCACTATTTGTTTACATACAATTACGTACGCTCTGGGGATCCTGAAAATACTAGTTTTACAGGATCCTGGCAAGGTCGCCAAAAATGTTACGCACGGACCCAGTGGGGGCCAAGTTCTTTAAGTTTTCTTCACAGCCAGAGCTAGCAATAATATGTAACAGTGATATTAAAGGAGTGGGTAATCATAAAACAATGCAAGAATCATTAAATATTTATTTACAAACAAAATAACACAGAAAATCACTTTAAATGGGAAGATATCAAACCACAAGCACATTACAACAAACACATATAGGACCCATTCATCAACAACGACACGGAAAGGCAAGACAACAGTAAAAGGAAAGAATAATCTCGCAAACTACCATTCACCCGACAAATTACACAATTACATTGACAGATAGAGAAGAGCAAGAAAGTCTCGGAACCTTAACTCTACCCCCTTCATACAAATCTAGGCAAAACTTCCCATCCTACAATACACATATATCACATTAATAGTTAACTTACATTTGCACAAAAATGAAAACTCCTAATGTAGGCTTTCACAAAAAGACGAA
>NC_090734.1:43755434-43765434 GCF_036898095.1 Palaemon carinicauda
TATATGTTTATACAGGTAGTCAGTATATTTACAGTATAGGATATACTGCAGATAAAAAGCTACTGTATATATTATAATAATTGTGATTTCCAATATATTCTAAGTATCCCTGCCCAAGTATTTGTTGAACCCAATCGCATATTGAAAGAATATAATTTCTTTAATATTCTAATTAGAAATCAGTTTTCAGATTACCCTGCAATATCAAAATTTTTAAGGGCCGAAGATTACACTTCTAACCCTTAAAGGGCAGAGCCCTTATCCTTGAGTCTCCCTGATCAGGAAACTCTATGATTTAATATTGTAAGGGAGGCCACAGCAAATAGGTTGCGTAGCATACACAAATATTTGTCTTTATTTTTCCCTAGTCCAGTTGGCGTCATGCCAGCTGGACCGTGCAGTCAAATGCTTGCCATAAAGGCAGCACACTGGCTGGATTACACTATATATTATTATACAATAGCCAGTAATTTGCAATATGGTATATACTGCAAATAGAAAACTACAGTACGATTATACAGTAGTTATTTCTAATATATCTTGGGTACCCTTGTGCGAGAGTCTGCTGGTACCGCTCTTATGTTGAAGGAATAGTGTTTCTTCATTATGCTGATTGAGATATCAGTCATCCTAACCCCACTGTGTTAAGAATAAAAGGGACAATGAATTATACACCTCTCTACCCTAGGGGTGAGAATCCTTTCAGTTGGAGTTCCCTTGATAAGGGAATCTCCTCACATTTAATACTGAGGGTAGGTAACAGCATTTGCTTGATGAGGATACACAAGTATGTGTCTCCTACTAAACCTCTATAGCTTGCTATCCTAAGCTATTTTGTTAAAATACGACTTTTATATATTTTTTATCATTGAGATAATCAATCGTATACTCATTATGTTTTCCTTTCTTTACAAGAGGAACACCAGATGTCATGTGTTGCAGTCTTCAGCAGAACTAATAGTAAGTGTTTTTATGGTCATAATACTTGCAGGTTTCATGCCCCCTGCAATATCATTTCTGAACCCCTACATTATAGGAACCCGCAGGCTTGCAAGGTATGTCACACCTTAATGTCCAAGGGTTTCGAGAATCCAAAGTCGATAGAGAGTAGGGATGCAGCTCGTTACAATTTACGCAACTGGGTGAGAGGCTTCCAGAAAATCTCTCCGGGACCTCACCTGCCTTATGACAGGATGCGTAGGATATTATTTCCAACAGCAAGTTAGGGAATAGTGGTACCCCAGACACGAGGTACATCTCCCGACGGCCAGATAGCCTTTGAGAAGGAGGGCAGAAAATGCCCACGGGAATAAGGGGAGAATGTAAGGTTGAAATTGTTTCCGTCTATGCCGGCTCTAGAGCCAGCGACATCGATATCCCCACCTTCTATCCCTCTATTAGATGGAAGGGACCAGTTATGGGCCCAAGTTAAGATTCTAATAGAAAACTTCCGCAAACCGGACGAAAAGCAAGGTAGAGCCTTGTAAAGCTCCACTTGTCGCTCCCCAGGGGTTATACAAACGACACATAAATCAAGACCTTCCGACATGCTCCAAAACCAATCCCGGTAGGTTTGCGGAAGTGATGCCGATTTTAAACGGCAAACTCTACATCTCGGAGAAGAAGGTTGCTGTTCCTTTGGACAAAATTAAGTTTTGGCCAAGCATTGACGCTTTCCCTAACAGTTTCGTTAAACTGAATTATGAACCAATGTCAAGAAAGGGAATGGAATCAAAGGAGGTTATGATTCTCGACCATGATAAAGCACAGGCTATCCTATCAAGTAGCATAAAAAAGGCGGGCTACTCGGTGTCGAAGGTATTCACACCAGGTAACAGGCACTCTTGCTTTCTTGCTACTGCTTCAATTTCATTCCCCTTTACGGAGAAAACATTTAAATATGTCTCCGAAGCAGTGGAGGCAGGTAGACCATATCCTGCACTCGAGGAGTGCGAGCCTCTGTCACTAGCCTTTCCCAGACAGGAGAAGAACTAGAAGGAAGCAGACTTAACCATTTCAGTGGGAAGACTTGAGGCGGATGTCGCCAGTCGACAATTTAAGGAAAATCTCCCTAAATTATCCGAGTTTCTCTTACATAATGAACAAGAGACAAAGGAGAGACTTGCAGCCACTCTATCTCTACAAAATTACATAGAGATCTGTTCAACTCATCAAGATACCCCAGACATGCTTAAGGTCTTAGCCAAAATACACATGGCTACCTTAGTAAAAGACCTTTATGCCTTTATAAAGGCTAGGAGAACATGTAGGGAGTTTTTTTTAGCTACAGCGACAGCGAAACACAAAACAAGGAAGCTATTATCTTCCAACATCTGGGGTAAAGACCTCTTCCCAGACGAGGTAGTCAGGAACGTGATTAAGAACGCCACCACAGAGAAAGTAGGACTTCTCCAAAAGTGGGGCGTCCTTTCAAAAAGAAAGTCTTCCACGGTTGTGGGTCTCAACCTAAGGGAAGACGGAAAGGTCTGGAAATTTACTTTGGGCTGTTCAACAACATCCCAGAGTTGCAGTGACCATGCTGCTACAGGCAGGTGGTCGAAAATATAATTCTACTGATCAATCGAAGCATAGAGATGCTTCTGGTAAGAGGGAGATTTCTTTAGGATCTCTGGACCTTCGATCCTTGGGTCCATGGCCTAAGCAAGATGGGACTAAGATGGGAGGTAGAGATGTCTCTACCATCATTTCCTCAACTCCTCCTATAATCCAAAATCCTCCCGGAGGAGATTACCTGAGAGCTCTAGAGCATACAGGTGGTAAGGAAGCTATAGTCCATAATTCCAGGGAAGGCCGTTGGGTGTCCACGAGAAGGACTCAAGAAAACTCAGAGTCATTCTGGACTTGTCGCCACTCAACAAGTCCAAATAAAACAACGAGTTCAGAATGTTAATCCTTCTGAACATAAGGACCCTGTGGCAAAAAGGGGTGCTCGTAGTCTTGCCAGACCTGAAAATCGTCTATTGGTAACTTCCAGTTAATCACCCCCTCCCCTCCCATCTAGGATTCAAGTTACACAAGGTAACATATTTTCTAGGAAAGATACTTGTCGGAGTAAACACAGTTCTAAATATCTTCACAAAATGGGTAGACACAGTCACGCAATAATTAAGGCTAGGAAAGGTTCAGGCAACAATGTTCCTGGATGAGAGCCTGGGGTCGGAAGCACCCGAGGTGGCTGGTCTATGAACATATAAGGAAATGATTCGGTCCCCGGAACATCGCGGATGCAAGATAAGCTTCAAGAAGTCTCGATTCTCTCCAGCTCAAGGGTTTCAATGGTGAAAAAACCATTGAAACTTGTGGTCACACCAACTCTCCTTTCCTTTGGCTATGTAAAAGGAGATTGCAAGGTCAGTCAAGAGACTCTGGTAATCAGTCAGATTCCCAAAACACAAACAGGGAGGAGCTCTGATCTCTCTCCAGTTCACAGTAGAGACAGACCCAGTGCTAAGAGCAGTGCTGCAATTTGTGTTAAGAGTCTGGAGAGAATACGCATCAGATGCTCTAAGAGATCTAAAGAGACCGGTATCGGTCCTTCCTTAATCGCTTCCTTAACAAAGGTGAAAGCCCGAAAGTTCTAAGACCATGTTGGTCCTGTCATGATTGGGAAACTCTCTTCACGCATATCAGACTGCCTACGGCTGATCTGGGACTCCGAAGCAATAATGAGACGCTGCTATCCGCAATGCTAGAGAACATCTCATATAGTCTAGGTGTAGGTAACCATCCCTTCCCTAAAAGTATGGCACCTGTCAGCAGTTCTTTTATAAATGACCCGCAATGTGACAGTGGATGCTCTGCTTATGCTCTAGCCAATAGAGTTAGAATGGTTCACGGACGCAGACTTATACTCTCCCAGATGGGAAGAAGTCCCCGAACTGCAGTCCAACCTCTTCATTACGAGAGTCATCAAGGAACTACCTCAATATGTAGCCCCATATGAGGATCCTCTAATAGAAATGACAGACATCATGTATCTGGAATGGAAGGGATAGACTTAGGATTTTCAGTTCATCCCATCCAATCACCTGCTGAAGGGCCTCAACGTACTAAGATCCTTCCAGGAAGGTGTAGCTCTGTTGGCTCCCAAGTAGCCCAAGCGCAATCTGTCACCTTTTAGGAAGGGACGGAGGCTGAGGCTGTCCCTAGTTCTGAACCCAGGACTATTTCAGAAGGTTCAGAGATTAATTGCCTTCGATTTATCACAGAGAACCCGAACCCTTCATTGCATGATTTTCTTGCCCTAGCGGTTAGGAAAAGATTTGGAATCTCAAAAGGCAATATAGAATTCTTAGAAGAATACAAGTGTAAGTCAACTAGAAGAAAATATGAGTCATCGTGGAAAAAGTGGGTTGCTTTCGGAAAAGCAAAATGACAGAAAGTGATTTCAATGAACTTCTGTCTGTCCTTCTTTATCCATCTTCATAAACAATGTCTGGCGGCCAACACGATAACTACGTGCAAGTCAGCCTTGACTAGAATTTTTCTATATGCTTTTCAAGTGGATTTGGCTAATAAGATCTTTAATAAGATCCCGAAGGCATGTGCAAGGCTTAGGCCTGCAGCACCACCAAAGCCCATCTCTTGGTCTTTGGACAAGGTCCTGCATTATGCCTCATCCGCGAACAATGAAGATTGTTCGGATAAGGATCTAACCCAAAAGGCTATTTTTCGGTTTGCTATAGCCTCAGAGGATAGAGTTAGTGAAATAGTGTCCCTATCTAGAGATGAGAGCCACATTCAGTTCGCAAAAGCAGGAGAATTTAATCTCTTCCCTGATCCAACCTTTCTCGCTAAGAATGAGTTACCTACTAAAAGGTGGGGTCCCTGGAGATTCTCCCCTCTGAAGGATGAAGTCTCTTTATGTCCAGTAGAGTCTAAAGGTCTATCTTCGTAAAACTTTAGACTTAAGGGGAGGACAGCTCTTTAAAGGAGAAACCTCTGGATCAAACTTATCCCTAAAACAACTGTGGGTGAATCTCATCTACTTTATTCGTAGAGCAGATCCTGACAGTACTCCCGCACGTCATGATCCGAGAAAAACTACTTCATCACTGAACTTCTTTCAGTATGTGGAATTTAAGCGTCTTCGTTCATACAATGGATGGAAATCCTCCAGAGTGTTTTACAAACACTATGCGAAACAGGTCCATGAACTAAAGCACTATGTAGTGGCGGCAGGTAGTGTATTAAAACCTTCCCCCTAATTACTGTCATAAACAGTTAATTGCTTGGGACTTTGAATGTCCTTGCTCATATACTGGATGAGAATCATCCAGAGTGTTCTACAAACACTATGCTGAGCAGGTCCATGAACTGAAGCATTATGTGGTGACATCGGGTAGACTATTTAACCTGCCGTCTAATTCTGCGATGAACAGTTAATTGACTGGGACTGTCAATCAAAGAGAGAAGGGGTCATCTCTCTTAGTGTGACCTCCTTTGAATAAGTGTTACAATGGTGACACTAGTTCTGCTCAAAATCCCAGGTGTGGAATTATATAGATAGCACTAGTGCCGTGTGTACGTAGTACACAGTGTTGATAGAAGGTAACCGGTACAGAAATTATGAAGAGAATTTTTATTTTTAAATTTTCTTTAATCTGAGAATGGCACCCATCATTTCTTTCTTCCCAAGAGAGAAATATAATCTTTGTACATGTTACATGTATAATTCCGTTATCATGCTACATTCGTTTTACTTGTTAATTCACCTAGTCATTTATTAAAAATAAATGTCTATTAAAATGTAATTGCGTCCTAATTTACCCGACAATTGCATGCTTAAAAGACCAGAGTATGTACTCTTCATATATTTGTATGCTCACAAACAATGGATATAAGAAACACTGATAAGTATTCAGCAATATACACAAACTACAAGACGGTTTGTATATTTAGTGTATACTTATGTTAATACATACAATATATGCAAACCTTGAGACCCCTTTTACTGACTAGAATGACTCTTCCCTGTAGGGGGCAGGAAGCACTAACATCGTGTATGATTAGTGATAATGACGGATAACGGTAACGTCATTCGTCTCGATTGGTCCAATTGATCATAAAAATGTTTTCCAAAGGTTAGGGCACTGATGAAAATCCACAGATACACTAATGCTCTGGTATGCTTCCATCAGGACGACATGGCTTGAGCACAGAAAATGAATTTTGAGCAAAGCGAAAAATCTATTTTTGGGTGAAATCACCATGTCGTCCTGATCGACCCACCCTTCTTTTTTAAAAGAAAAGATCTTCACAGTATCCCTCTCGAAGTACTGTATCTGTAGCACCATGCTCAATGCTAAAAGGAATGTCCACCATCTTTGAGATGGCGCTGTTGTGGTGGTCAATAGTTGTACGAAAACTGCGGTAACCTTGATACGGCTCCTCTTCTATTCTGCTACATCCCCCTCGAAGCGTAAACACTATTAGGGGTGCAGATTGCTATGTGGCATGTCAAGAATACGTCATCTGATATTGTGCGATATCTTTGAAAAAATTTGAGGATATTCACTCCAGGAGTTAGAATTCTGGAAGCTGAAGGTTTAATTCTCTGGGAATATCACTGTAGTAACATATATCCTTTAGGAAGCTACTTTAGGAACTTCCATCAGGACGACATAGCGATCTCACCCAAAAATAGATTTTTCTCTTTGCTCAAAATCCGTTTCATAGATCACTGTGTAAAGAAGAGAATAATTTTTGTTTTCCGTTCACTATTAAGGGTCAGTATCCTTCTAGCTGGGAGATCTTTAGGATCCATGAATGAGCATTAGAAAATGGCATATTAACTTACTTCCATTTGGCTTATTTCATTATTGATGTATGTTCTATATCAAAATAACACCCGAAACATTATAATTTTTTAATGTGGTTTTACATAACAGGATCCCAGCCTAATGTCACCGAATCTTAGTGGTTTGATTCAATGATAGGTTCATGTTACTGAAATCCATTGATTGCTTGTAGGTCTACATTACTGATCAGCTCTTAGTGGCTTGTGACTCTTTAGGGAAAGTATGTAAACAAAACTTTGAAAAGACTGGATCCTACTACAATGCAAAAATAAGAAGAATAACATCCTATCTTTGAGAAAAATAGAAAATCCTTCATAACATACGTTACAACAGTTATAAACCATGCTAAAACAGGTTTGTCAATCTAGTAATGTGCAGCATTATTTTTAATACACGTTAAGCATATGATGCCACTGTACAAATACATAACCGTATCCTCCACTTTAACTTGACATTGTACAAAACTTTGAAATCTAATCTCTCAGTGGGCTTCCCCTTATTCATCCTATCGGAAAATGCTCTAATTTCATCCTGTACTTGAATGCTTGAATATTTGAACAAATCTTTAACCTTCTCTATTCCTGGAAGGATGATACCTTGCGGAAAATGTATGCTTAATGCCATTAAAATTACAAAACTCTTTAAACTATTATTAGGTAAACTATGGACTATTATCAGTTACAATTATTTTTGGAATACCTTACATTAATTCTTTTGCAGTTGCGCAAAATGTTGCTGTCTTAATATGAATTACTTCTGGCTCCTGGCTGTAGGCATCTACAACTATTTGAAACAAAGAAACTAATAAAGGACCTGCAAAATCTATTTTCACTTTTTGCCCTGGAAACCTGTGTAACTCCAATGGTTGCATTCTAGCAAATTGAAGATTGTTCTGTTGCGTAACACAATTCATATAATTTCTCTCAAATAATCAATGTCTCTATCTATACCTGGCAGCTAGACAAAAGTCCTTGCAATAGACTTTTATCTGACAAGGCCTTGGTGATCAATATTTATTTAAGACAAAATATTATTCCTCGATGAACCAGGAATAATTAATCATGATAACTTCTAAACATAATCTTATGGGATGCTCAATTCATTCCATATATTCTTATATTGTTGACAATTTGCCTCATTTCTACGTAAGCCCCTACCTTCTTTTAAACTCTCTAAAACTTATCTAAGTATTGGGTCTTTCTTGGTATTGTGGGCAATATCCTTTGCTGTAATGGGTACATCATATACAGAAACTATCACTATAGTTTCATCATACTCTTTTGGTGCTTTGTCTACTGAAAATCTATATAAAGCATCTGCATTATCCATCTTTGATGTTGGATGATATTCTATATCATAATAATATGCATCTAACGTAGTTGCCCAATGTTGTAGTCTTGCAGCTACCACCGTAGTCAAAAATGCTTTAAGACCATTATGGCTAATAGAAGTTTATGATCTGATTCAGATTTTTGTGAACATTGGAGTTCAGCAATTTCATATGATTAGCCTTTGATGTATTCTTTCTCTGAATTTTATTATCTTTCAACCTTAAGCCTACCTTGCTAATTTTAGAATTCTCCATGCTATTGCTTGTAGAATTATCTATTATATTACTCTGCCTATATAAGGTTTCTAAGCTCGGCCTATTGTATAATCAGTACCTTAATGACAAACAACTATTCTGGAAGGGCTATCAAGTGCAAAGAATCTGCAAAAAAAAAAAAAATTATTAAAGTTCTATTTCTGCAAATGAGTGGACTGAAGAAATTCCAGTCAAGGAAACATACTTTAGCAAAAATATTAACCATATAATTTTCAATAGTTTAAAGGTAAAAAGAAAAAAAATTCAAGATGATATAACATTATACTCTGAAATACAAAATGAGAGCTTGAAATATCCAGCTTTTGGATTTCCGTGATTTATAGTCAATATTCAAATATTGGATGAACGAAAAATATGAATGTAATGAGATATAAATAACACTTTTTTGTTTGAGTATTTTCCTCTTCTGAATTCAATAGCTAGTTAAAAAAAAGACTCAAAATTAAACCATAGCGCTTTTAAAATCATTGGAAGAACAGTTACAAGAGACTAAACAACAGATATGAAGAGGATTTTCTAATAAACGAGCTAACTCTTCACTATCTTTCGCAAGCTGAGGATTATTTCTTTGGCCATTAACATTTGTTGTGTTTATCATTGAGGAGATTTAGTAGTCTTCCGTAACAGCGTTATGGAAATCTCCGTTTACTACCCCGATGACTGATATATATGTCACATTTGAATATACAGCCAACGTCCCACGCTCACAAGTATAAACTGAAGAAAACGATTGAGAAATAGCTGATAGATAGATAAATAAATTGATAAATAAAAATTGGTATTTCAGGATTCCCATATATAATTTTTACTATGTTAGTGATATATATATATATATATATATATATATATATATATATATATATATATATATATATATATATATATATATATATATATACATATATGTATATATATATATATATATATATATATATATATATATATATATATATATATATATATATATATATATATATATATATATGTATGTGTGTGTGTCTGAGTGTTTATACATATACATATATATATATATATATATATATATATATATATATATATATATATATATATATATATATATATATATATATATATATATATATCACTTACTGTGTCTATTTAAAGCAATGTGAAAATCAACCAAAAGAGCATTTAATGTGAATAGATTTTGGGAATATATATTCACTGGCTTCATTTACGGTAATAGCCTCTGGCTGGGAAGAGATTCAAACCCTTCCCTACTTAGCAAAATCCATGCATGTGAGGACTCTACCATATGAGCTATCGAGAGAGATATAAGTTTATGACAAGTCACCGTGCACATGTCAATTAAATTCAGGAATCTCTTCATACACTTGAAATAAACCCATCTAAACCATGCTTCATATTTACATTGATTGAAATCACAAGTGTTAGTGATATATATTTATCATAAATAACCTTGTGTTGCAAACTCACATTTCAGCTTTTATGGTCGAGATGGGTTTAATTTAAGTATATGAACAGATTCCTGAATTCAACAGGAATACATATGGCGTTCTGTCATAAACTTTTATCTCTCGTGATAGCTCAG
>NC_090734.1:43769148-43771648 GCF_036898095.1 Palaemon carinicauda
TCTTTTTCGAACGTTAAAAACTGAGTGTAAGACAAACCCTGGTAAAATTAATTATTATAGATATGCTTAGTTTAAAAAGGAGATGGACAATCCAAAATCGAACCAAAGTTCCCTAGTTTTAAATAGTACAATAGCCTCTGTAATATTTTTTTTTTTTTGGGAGGAGGGTTAAAGTGCCTCTTAATTGAGGGTACATCCAGGCACACTATTCTCTCTTATTTTTCTTCCTCTTATTATTTTTTTCTTTTTAGTTTTCATAGTTCATATATGAAAGATTTGTTTTAATTTTGTCACTCTTCATGATATTTCTTATCTTAACTGTTAAATACTTCCCTTATATTGTATTTATTTCCTTATTTCCTTTCCTTAATGGACTATATTCGCTGTTGGAACCCCTGGGTTTACACCTTCCTGCTTTTACAAATAGGGTTGCAGGTCAGCAAGTAGGCTAATAATATTAATAATAATAATAATAATGATAATAATAATAATGATAATAATAATAATAATAATAATAATAATAATAATAATAATAATAATGTTATTTATTTTTTTTACATTTACAAAGTTGGAAGCTTTGAAGCAACGAGTACAAGTATATTTTTTGTGGGACTATTAACATTCAGGTTATAAAGATTTGACAGTATATTTGGATACGCACTATGCTTTTATTTCTTCAGGAATGGAAATTTCAAATGACGTAGGAATAGACAGATATTTGTTCTTTTATTTCTCTATCTACACAAATTGGAGGAAAAACGAAGAAGTATCATTGACATACCTATTACAATAGTATGAAATCTCTCTCTCTCTCTCTCTCCCTCTCTCTCTCTCTCTCTCTCTCTCTCTCTCTCTCTCTCTCTCTCTCTCACTCGAAAATAAATAAATTTTATTACGAAGGAGTCTTTTTCCCTCCTCACATATCACTCTAGGTATTATTAGTCATATATTTGGAGAAAGAAAAAATATGACGATTGACCTGTATGAGACTGCACTTGCTAAGTAGTAGGACAATTCTAAATTTTATTGTTTTGAATTGAAAATAATTTCCTAACAATAAACACCCTGTATGTGATGTGATTGACTAGTTAAAACTACATATACATATACCCACCGATTTTCACCCCGATCCCCGCTCGTGCAATAGCACATATGCCAGAGATTTCCTTTATTAACCCTGGATAGGTACGGTCCTCGGACACCCCCTTTAAGGGTATACTCGGACGCGAACGACCCCGACGCCAAAAAAAATTCTTGAAAAATCAGTTTTTGCAGTAACCTCCTTTTTTCTTTTGCCAAAAAAAACTTCAATGAATGCTTAAAACAACTGTAAAGATAAATACTACTCTCTGCAGAAAAACTATTTATTATAAATTTTTAAAAAATTAAGTAGAAAAAAAAAGACCTGACATAAAAACTCATAAAAAAAAGTTTATACATATATACACAAATCCTTTTAGGAATTGATTCTTGAATGTTTAGGACACATCTTGATGTATTTTGGATGAAGTCAGACCCATGGAGGTGAAGATCTGAATGAGAAAAAAAGGGTAACTTTTTTTGGCCAAAAAAAAATTGTCCAAATTTCATGAATTTTTTTGGGTACCCAAATGAAATAGGAAGTGGCTAATTTTTTTAGGGAATAAACATATGTTATCCTAAAATAGAAATATGTAAAAAAATCTTCATTATTTTGTAAATTACATTTATATCAGGGGCCATATCTAAAGGTAATTTTTCGAGTACTTGGAAATTTCGTAAAAAAATACATATATTTAATATATAATATGATATTTATGCAGGTAAAAATATACCAAAATATCAAAAATTCTATAGGGAACAAGAATATATATAGATAGGGCAGCTTACGCTTCGGATATGTCCACAAAATGGCCGCCAACCACACTGACTCAGACTCCCTAATCTGCCACTTGAAATGTAGGAAGGGTATGTCAATTTCAAGGTGTTATTTACTAATCTAATTATTATTGGATATGCATAAAAATTGTATGGTGGGTTGCTGGATAATTGTCGATTATTTTACGACTATAAAATTAAAATTCTGACCCAAAAAAATTTTTTTGAAGGGAAATAAAATCGAAAAAAAAAAAATGTAAAACAATATTTTAGCTAAAAAAATTTGATGATATTCAATCAAAAAAAAAGTAAACAAAATTTTCCGACAAATAAACATCTAGAGGAATCATTACTCTGTGATAGTTCCTTAGTACGTAGTAATTTGAAAGAATTGGGAAAAAACGAAAAAATGGCAATCACCGGAAAATCGAACACATACAGTACCTATATATACGCCATATCTGGCTAAAAAAAAGATAGGCATGGGTAGCCAGATCATCTAGAAACACTTTCCAACACTATAAAAATATAAGTTTTGCGACACTACTTGCCAATTTCCTTACGGTAACATGACTAAGCAAAAAAATGCAAAACAAATAAAAAGGGGCACTCGTGGAAAAATGGCCATTCTAATATACGGCAT
>NC_090734.1:43776648-43786648 GCF_036898095.1 Palaemon carinicauda
TGTTGGATCATATTGTTTCAATATGTGTGTGAATATTTTTTCCGTCACACTGGTTGGATTTACTAGCGACATCTGTTATCAGACGGTCGTGTTCTTGCTTTGCCAACTCATAGAATTTACTTTTTCTGATTGCAAGCAATGTCCTTCCAAGCTTTTGCCTGTATTATAGAGTGCCATCTTGATCAGATTTTTAGTAATTCACAAGATAACTATCCTATGCCGACGTTTTTATCTCACTTTTCTGAGTTCAAACTAATCACCGACTATTCACGAAAACTTGTAGCTATATTGCACTCGATAGCCTTTTGTTATCCGCATTGAATCAGGATATTTATCGGTTCACACAAGTGTACTCACTCACCGGCGTACAGAAACACTCAGAGAGGAGAGAGAGAGGGAGAGAGAGAGAGAGAGAGAGAGAGAGGAGAGAGAGAGAGAAGATAACTATATATTTTTCTAATGATTAATTTATCATATGAAAAAGATAATTACATTTCTGTGAGTAATGGGACAACTCTATTTCATAACTATTTCAAGAAGCTTCAGTAATAATTCTTTTAAGTATGCCGTCCCAGGGAGCTGTTAGTTTGTAACTGAGAGAATTCGTAAATGCACCTGAACTTCTTGTTTTTGGAGCTTAGGTATTTATACAACCCATTCCATTCAAAAACGGCACAAAATTCAAACACAATGGTGCAGGAAAATACAGGAATGAACAAGTTATCAGTGAAAGGGGAAAGCAGTAACAACAATATGAATTATGAAATATGAATTACCGTTACACTTTAGGAGTTAATATATATATATATATATATATATATATATATATATATCATTTCCTTCTCTGCCTATTGACCCGTCTCTATCTTTAATTTTTAATTCAATACTCTATTCAACCTCTAATAATTCACGCATCATAAACCTTAGCTTGCACAATATGAAAACTTGATGATGTATTTTTGAGAGTCAGAATAATTCTTTGGTTTGACAATTGTAAAATCTAGACATTATCTACTGTTGTTTTCAAAACCTGATTCTGGTTGCGAACTTTCTGCTATCATCTTGAGCCTCCTTTATGATGATTTTGATGCAAATGGAGTCAGGTTTCTCAGCACCTTTCCTCGAGATACGATTAGTATCAAAAGAGAACAGAATCTATAGAAATAAAGAAAAAAAAATGGTCTTTGTTTATGTCAAAATAAATGGATATGTTGCGTGAAAAGGTGTATGTGCTGGATTACAATAACGTGAAATTGGACAATAGTCATCTCTTTTAGCCCAACTTCGATTCCATGTTATGAATTACTTTCCTAATATCCACTCATAACTAAAGTTCAGAGTAATGTAAATATTTTGTCATTTGTAAAAATGAATAAGATTTTGGCATTAGCTTTATACTATAACCAGTTTATTTTGAGAGAGAGAGAGAGAGAGGAGAGAGAGAGAGAGAGAGAGAGAGAGAGAGAAGAGAGAGAGAGTTTATTTGAACAAATGCGTTTATCTTGAATATATTATATAACAATATATTGACCATATCAAAAATATTTTTTATATGTTAAAGGAGCAATCTTTCGATAATTTCAGTAGTTTCAAATTAATAAGTATATAGGAGAGACCCTAGATGCCCTTTACTCAGAGAAATAATTCAAGAACGTTTAAATTTCCTATGTAATTAAGATAAATTTGGGTTTAAACATAAAATTATGGTAGGTTGGATAGACTTCCATATATAAAAATTTCTTATCAAGCTCCGGGATAAGTATATTCAATCAGTCATGTCAAAATTATTACGTATTTTTGTAGGCAACTAAACATAATTAATCATTCAGAAATACTTGATTGTCGATACTGAACAATTTCTATATAACTTATTCATTCTTGAACCCAATGCATGGACCAATTATTTTCTCTTATACACAAATTTTTGAGAGAGAGAGAGAGAGAGAGGAGAGAGAGAGAGAGAGAGAGAGAGAGAGACTTTAGGATTTTTTTTTTTCTTTTTAAGGCATAATTTCTTAGCTGCCATTATTTCATAATTGATAACAATCTCGGTAATTATTGGAAAAAATAGTTGCAAAGCACGTTCTATTCATTTGTTATTTAAAACATCAATTTATATCCAAATTAGTGATAAGACGGGTATTACAATAAACGACTTAAAATATGAATGATTTAACTTGAGGTTATCTACCCTAAGAGAAATGTGGATATAGATGAAATCGATGATGCTGTTTCCTTGGAAATGGCTTCAGGCCAGTGAATGGAGTGGTCAATAATAGTAAAGAGGTAACGAAGTCCTTGTCATATGGTAGGTTACGTACTATGTCTACGTGGATGTTGCTAAAACGACGCTGAGGTTTAAGAAAGGTGCCCACTTCTTAATCCTTTGCAATGGTGTACATTTGAGGTATGGCATAGAGTACATGAGTGGACACAATCGTTAGCAACCTTAGTAATACCGTGCCAAATGAACTCTTCTTCAGTAGCTGTGCATTGGATCGGCGCAAGGGATGTGGAGGGCCTAGAATTAAATAAAACAACCAGTTGCTGCATGGGAGCAGGCATCTATGGTCTTGGTCTACCAGTACTTACAACACAGAAGAGGGGCCCTTGGAGTCATCAAGGGAGCCATCTTCCCCCAGCGGAGGAATGTGGAGTTTTTTCTACACGCTTACCACTCTGAATCTTTTCCTTGGGTGTTGCCAAATGTTGCAATCTAATCACAGGTAAATGGCGGTCTTATTATAGTTTATATATGAGACATCTGCTTTATTTTTTTTTACTGTTTTTAAAACATTTTATTTGAGCTGTTCATTATTTTTCATATTGTTTTTTTTTCATTTCCTTACTTCACTGGGCTATTTTTCCCTGTTGGTGCCGTTGGTCTTATAGCATTCTGTTTTTCCAAATAGGGTTGTTACTTAGCTAGTAATAATAATAATACAGTAATAATAATGATAATAATAATAATAATAATAATAATAATAATAATGATAATAATAATAATAATAATAATAATAATAATTATTATTATTATTATTATTATTATTATTATTATTATTATTATTATTATCATTATTATTATTATAATTATTATTATTATTGTCATATGGCTTGCCATACTTTCTGTGATATAAATTGTTTCGTATGAAAATAAAAACCACTTCCGGTTACCTTATCTTGGAATCAAGTCTTTTTATTTCCTTGATATTATAATTCATGCTACATGAGTTGATACAATAACCAAACACACAACATGGTGTCAGGAGCGGGATACGTGACACTTAATGCCTGAAGAGAAACCACAGAGATGTCGAATACATGTCGCAATTAGAAGAAAATATCTCATCGCGCAACGCCGTTCAAGATTCCAGCATGGCGACGCCCATGACAGGCACTGCCCAAGACGACCGCCAATCATCTAGAACACAGTAAATACGGTGAAACCAAAGACATTTTGGGGTATTGTATGTGCCATTAATCACTTTAGGTCCTCAACGCCCACTCACCTGTGTATACATTCACGAGCATTTATCCAGTGATTGATACTCGTCTTCTTCCACCTCGACAGGGACTCATATAGAAGTCAAACATTCCTCTTAGACATGAAATTGATGGTGACATTGTGTTGTACCATTGTGTAAATCATTCTAGGGTGATGTGCTGGTAACCTCTCCCCATATCAATATTCAAACCTAGTACTCGAACAGTGAGGATGGCAAAAGAACAACTCTTTGCACTGCCTACTTTTTTTCTTTTATGTGCGTATATTTGTCATGGGTGTCATGAACTGAGGATCTTGTGCACTAATGTATAAAAACACCCAATTCTTAGGTTACGTTTGTATGATGTGTTAACAATCAATACTCAGTCTTACATTTCTGTGTGACACGCGCACTGGTACATTTATTTGGGTCGCATGTATTACAATTCTTTACTGTATTACCGTAACTAAACATGGTGGAGCTAACTGGCATTCCCATTCTCACTATAGACTGGAATGCATCAAACCTGCCGGAGGCATTACGGAAATTTTGCCGTACATGCGAGTTCATTTTCAATGGAACTCTTGAAGAGAAGGATGAAAAGGTGAAGGTGCAATAGTTGATGCTATGGGCTGGAGAAACAGGGCGTGTTATTCGGGATGGATGGGCCCTTACGGCAGAAGACAAAGACAAACTCAAACCCCACTGGGATGGTTTTGAGGCGTATGCGCAGCCCAATTCAAGTTTCATGGTGGCTCGTTTCCAGCTACGTGCCCTAAAACAGGAGACCACAGAAACTGTCGACATGTTCATGACAAGAACCAGGGTCATTGCAGTATGTGTGAATACACAAATAAAGAAGAACAACTACTTGATACACTTATTGTAGGAGTCTGCAGCTAAGACATTCAAAGGGAATTGATCGCTAAGGACGCAACATTGACCCTAGGTGAGGCAATAAAAAATCGCCAGAGAGTATGAAGGCACGCAAAAACAACTATCCGATATTGAAGGCTAGAGGCCATTACATGCCATCACAAAAAGATAAGACCGACACCGAGCAAAACAAACAGGATCATCTGGATGCCTCAACTGTATATCACAGCACAAGAAGGGCGCTCGTTGCCCAGCCGTTGTGAACTTCGTAAACCTGATAACTGCAAAGCCTGAGCAGTGACTACACTTGTATATGGAAAGCATTCGTTAAAAACATTTTTGGAACATAATATGCTTGTGCTACTAGTATTGCAAAAATTGTACATGTGGTGAGATTGCAAGAACAGTTAACAAGAGATCGAGTGTTTAAAATAATTCAATTGAGTTTTATCTCTGTTCCTCAAGATATTGTACAATATCTGCCTTTCAAAATTGTGCTGAGAAAGACTATAAAGTGGATAAGATATCATGAAGGTCCATCAGAACAAAGGTGACACGAAAAAATCATCTTTTAATAGCCAAAAGTTTCAATTCCTGGCAATTTATTTTTGGCAAGAGATTCTATAGTAAGCGATGACCAAAATTTGGTATCCACTACAACAAGAATTTGGAGAGATTATCAGAGGCTCTATGCTGGATCATAGATGGTACTTTCAAGACCATTCCAACATTATTTTAAGGGATGTACCCATTTCACGCACATGTTGGACAATGAAATTGTAGGTTTTTCCACTTGCGTAGTTTTTAATGATTGAAAACTATAATATCCGATTTAGAGCATGGTGTAATCCAAGACGTTTATAAGTGAATTCCTTGACGTCAACAACAAACTCTGTTTTATATATATATATATATATATATATATATATATATATATATATATATATATATATATATATATATATATATATATATATATATATATATATACGTCAGTGCATATGACGAAGAATTCAAGCAACTGGATCATCAATTCGTTACATCATTGGTGAAAACTTCATATTAAGGATTCGTCTTTTATTTGCCTTGGTATTTCTGCCGTTGAATGAAATTCCGGAAGTTTTCGAAGCCTTAGAATAACACTTGACAGAAGAAGCGGATGATACTGCAATGTGGTTTGAAAATAATTACGTTCTTGGACGTGTGAAAATTTGTTTGCGTAATGGTGGTGTCATGCGTACACCACTATTATGTGGGGATTCCAATTAGGAATTACAGGGACCTATAATGCAGCAGAAGTAGGAGGTCAGAGAACGTCAGTCAAAAAGATCATATTGGACTAGATTGCATAATTGCAAGGAGGAGCAGGGAGTCAACATTAAAATTGAGTGTGCTCAGCGAATTGAAAAATCTCCTAAACGACCAATATAACAAAGTAAACACGAAGAATGCATCGTCAGGGGGTTTAGTGAACGTAGAAATGAGAAAGAAAAAAAAATTAGACCATCCTCGTGGAATAGCCAAAAAATAATCTAAAATTACTAAATATATTTCTTGATTTTTTTTTTCAATAATTGTTAACTTAAACAGTTTAACTCTTTTATATATATATTGACACCTGATGTTTCATTTATTAGTATACATTTTTTTAATTATACAGCATATATTTATCACAATGATTGTTTCTGTGTTGTAATTACTGTACCATTAGTCAATTAGATCTTATCATCTTTATCAGAATCATAATTGTAAAATTTCTAGGTATGATAAAAGGTGGTTATTTGTTAATTTAATTAGGTTTATGCTTTGATCAATTTTAGATAAGAAACTCGGATGAGAGTAGATACTAGTTGGTGAGTAAGTATGCTAACTAGCTCCTTATGTTGTGAAAATTTGTCCCAATACATTCTTTGCAATTTCAAATTTGAATATCATTATTAAGAAAACAAACGGAAAATTTCCGCATCGCGATTAAATTTTTCTTCCCTTCTTTCTCTCTCATAATTCCAATAATTATGCACTGAATAAAAGAATAATCTCCCTTTCTCTCTCTTTTAATGGAATTGAAAGGATGAAAATTATCTCTATCTCTTTCACTCATCAAATCTTCGGATATAGATATTGAAATACATGGTTATTAGTCAAGGATAGGATCAGTGCAATGGAGTTTATTTTCATAAAATGTTTATGACTGTTGAACCCTGGTGGTTAATAAAAACACAAATCGTAGTGATCATGGCTTTCCGGTTCTTGGGTATGTCGATAACCTGACCATTGCGGTTTTCGGCTTCGAGCATCATGGCTGACGGGGTTCACGATTATGAGTTTCTGCCCGCCTCCCATATATATATATATATATATATATATATATATATATATATATATATATATATATGTATATATATATATATATATATATATATATATATATATATATATATATATATATATATATCTTCATAAGAAATTACTAATCCATTTAAAAAAAAGGGCTCAAACATTTCATTCCACATGCGTCTTCTTTATGGTCTATATAAGCCAGTCCACCACTGCAAACATTCTTAGTTTGTCTTCTTTCCCCTGGTTCTTCTGCAGTCTCTAGGTACTCATTCTGTTTTTTTTTTCATGTCCGTTTGCTATCTACTAATCTCATCATATGTCTTGCTGACGTCCACTTCTTTTCCTTACTTGTCTTAAAAATATACTTGAATTTAGTTTGTTCTAGTAATCAGGTTGCAATTTCACTCCCATCATTATTCTTTCCATAGCTCTCAAGTTGCATATAGTATATAGTATATATATATATATATATACATATATATATATATATATATATATATATATATATATATATATATATATATATATATATATATATATATATATATATATATATATATCTTACTGGGATCCAACCATAGCCCCTTCAAATGGAAGGCACTTTCACTAATACTCACGCCACCCTAGGCTCAAAAATATCTAGGACCCTTAGTGATAACTACACTTCACGATTATTTCTATTTGAACCCGATATTATGTTGATTTTCATGCACATACACATAAAAACACACACACACCCATATATATATATATATATATATATATATATATATATATATATATATATATATATATATATATATATATATATATATATATATATATATGAGATTCAGAAGGACACCTTGGCCCCTGCCCCCACCAGTTGAAATCTATTGACATAGCACTAAATATATAGATAAATAGGACATGGATGACAAATTAAAAAGATTTAAACTATTTGAAAAAAAAAAATATTTATTCAACAAATAATAATAAAATTTTGAGATAAAGGTAAGAAGAAGAATAATAATAATAATAATAATAATAATAATGATAATAATAATAATAATAATAATAATAATAATGACTTTGCTATTTTCCAATAAACCGGGTGATTATTGACCATTTCACAGTATTTAACTATTTAGAAAAATCTCATTAACATAGTCAGAAGATAAGTTCTACCTTTGTATTGCCAGCATTTTCCATTGGTTACCAAAGACTCGGGAGGATGCGCTATTACTTAGAATTAAAATGCGTGGGAGTTTAACATTTTTGTTTATTGTTGTTGCAAAAAGATTCTATTATGATTTGAGTGAGTGTAAAACATCATCAGTTTAACTCTGAAATCTTCATCATGGCCAACACAAACGGTTTCGTAGTTTAGCTGTACAATTCAGTAGGACGGTTGCCAGTGTGACGACTTATCCCCTACAGTGATGCCAACTTTCATTACTATTCATTAATTTTCTGCCATCTTCCATTTAAATTTGCTATACAATAACAAAGATGCTATTATTTTGAATTGGAAACCCACATATCCAAAATACCATGGTCAACAAATCTCTCCTCTCGTTAGATGGGAAATTTAGTCCGCTAAGCTTCGCCAAGACGCTAACATGGTAACAACGCTGTTGTCATTGCGATTCAGTTCTCGTCTTGTCCAGACCTAGCAATTCAGAGTGAAGATTTGGTTATTATAGGAAGTGTCGTTTGTCGCATAATTCAAGTGTGATTTTGTTAATGTGTCTTTATAAGGATTACGTTTGTATTCATCAGGAATAGTTGACCATCTACATGTTATCAGACGGTCTCACTGAGTCAGCCATCTTCCCATCTATGAATTCATCAAAGAAAAGTTGCCAAGAACACTAATCGCCTATTTCATACGAAGGATTTCGTAAGTAGAAAATATTATGTAAAACTGTATAATTATACCATAATCATGATTGATAGAGGTTGAACACCTATGACAATGTACATAAAGTTCTTGTACAATTATAGAAAATGCTGGTACGTTGTACGTACTGCACGAGACTTGAACGCGATTGAAATGGGAAGGTTACTGTTTGTTTGTCTGTCTCGGTGAGAGTATGATATATCCTGAATGTTCGTCTGTCTGAACTTTTTTTATGGAATACTGTCTAATCGAAATAAGAAATTGAATGTTTTTTAAACAATATCCTATTTTTCTTTTCAATAATGATATTTTTTTTTCTTTTATCTAGAGATGCGTTTTTTTTTATTCATGGATTTCATTCATATTTGTTGTCTGACGATTTTCTATAAAAAGGAGGAATTTTTTGGAGTCCAAAATTCGAATTTAGTTCACCATAGATATAATGTTATGCTGTGGTGGCAGCATTCTTATTGTCTCTTCATAGAAGTAGCATTTATGCACGCATTATGATTCTCAGCAGTAAAGTATTGTAGATTGTTTTTTATTTATATATATATATATATATATATATATATATATGTATATATATATATATATATATATATATATATATATATATATATATATATATATATATGTATATATATATATATATATATATATATATGTGTGTGTGTGTGTGTGTGTGTGTGTGTTTATGTATGTGTGTGCGTGTAGATATTAGTTGGCTAGCGCACAAGCCGCCCGTTGAGATACTACCACTAAAGAGTAACTGGATCCTTTGACAGGCCGGACAATAATGCATTGAATCCCTCTCTCTGGTTACGGCTTATTTTTTTCTTTTCCTGCACATACACCGAGTAGTCTGGCCTATTCTTTACAGATTCTCGTCTTTCCTCATACACCCGACAACACTGAGATTACAAACAAGTCTTCTTTACCCTAGGGTTTAGCTACTGTACTGCAATAGTTCAGTGTACTTTCTTCTGGGTAAGGGTAGAAGAGAGTCTTTAGCTTTGGTAAGCACCTCTTCTAGGGGAAGGACACTCCAAAATTAAACCATTGTTCTCTAGTGTTAGGTAATGCCATAGCCTCTGTACCATGGTCTTCCACTGTCTTTGGTTAGAGTTCTCTTGCTTGAGGGTACTCTCGGGCGCAGTATTCTATCTGATTTTTTTTCTGTTCCTCTTGGTTTTTTTTTTTTATATTGTGTTGGTCAGGCTTAATAGAAGGGGTTTTCTTTTCCTTATCTGATTGTTTCTTTTTAGAAAACCATACTTACTGTCCTCCCTTCTGTTGAAGTCGGCATCCTGGAGGGTATTTAGCCTTGTATGGTGTATCGCCTCCGCCGTGTTGACCAGTTTTTCGGATTTTTTACCATAGTCTATGGGTTTGATCAATCACTTTACTTATAATT
>NC_090734.1:43791648-43794148 GCF_036898095.1 Palaemon carinicauda
CACTTTACAGATTAAAAACTTCAAGTGTTTGTCAAAATCGCAAATATTGTTCTCTGAATTATTATATTTTTGAGCCCCTCATTCTTAGTAAAAATTAATTTAATTCTCATTAACGCTTAGTTTACTTGTTGATTTTCAAAGACACATGGTTTTTCATGCTACTATATCTTTCATATTATCCTTCAATTGTTAAATACGCATGCCTCACTGCTTTGTGTGGTCATCAAGAATATATCCATTCATGGTTTATTTTTTACAATAAGTTACTTATATTTTACAATTTGTCTGTCTTTCAATGGAATTGATTCATCCTCCCATTATCATCACATAGAAAATATTCCAAAACAATTGGTGAAGCTTTTATTACCAAATCATACCCGTGGAGGCAGTTACTTTGAGTGGTTTTCTTTTTGGTCAATTAAGTCAATTGATAGACGATGCATTCAATCTTATCATCAAACTTATATTTTCTCATCTTTCGGTCAGTTTGGAATTAATTGTAAAGAGGGAATTTAGTTATTGATGATATTTTAACGTTCGAATAAATGTTCTTTAACTGACTTTTTTTATTACATTCATTTCAGTTTTCATGAAAGTGATTCAAATTTTCTTAGCTGGTATATTAGATCATCAAAGGATAGCCAGTTCCTTTTGATGGGCAGTGCCTATCTACCTAAGGCAAGTGACCCTTGTAGGTCCATATAGATACCAGGAAGATCATCTGAATGCATCAAGAGTAAAAGCCAAAGAGACATCTTGTCTATTGCTTAAATACATTCCGTCACCCCGCTGTCAGCAACTTCACTTAGACTTGAAAGGTTATTTCCTCCACACTCAAAGTTCTCGTTACGCTACCAGATTGCTCATCTACTAGTACTTATACAACCGTTGGCCAATCTGGATTGCTAAGATATACCGCTAATCTAAATAACCACCGTACTCAACTGTTTTCCTTGTTATATAAGTGGCGAAGCTGCTATATAGCAAGTTGTAACAAGCTACAGAGACAACTGTTTTCCCTGTGACCCCAGTTTGCTGAGTAGCTAAATAACCAGTTGCAATAACCTCTGGATTCTACTGTTTTCCATGTGAACCATATTTGCCAAGTCAATAAATATCCAATCATAATAGTCACCTGAGTCTACTGTTTGAAATCTATCAAGTGGTTAGTGTTATATCTAGATAACTTAACCAAATTTGTTGTTCTCCGCACATTGACATCAGAGCGGGTAGCCTCAGTAACGTATCAGCTTTTAGAGATTATTCTCCTCTTCAGAGCTCTCTCCACCTTCTAAGGCAATGATGGTTGGGAATTGCGAGCTTGAATTATTGCTGTGCTAAAACCGAGATGGCCAAGACTGGTTATTTTCCATGGAATGCCACTGCAACTGCAATGACACCTTTCATATGAAAAAAAAATATCAATGAGCCATAAATGCATGTCGTATACACAACAGTCAGTACATTGATTGTATGAAGCCTATTGGAGAACTAAAGATTGACCATCAAAATTGAGCTGTATGAATTTAGAACAATCTTTTTTTAATGCCTAACCATTGTACATTTATGGGCAACTACAGGTACGATAAGATATATTTGCTAGTGGAGTATGAGTTTAATGGTGAGAATGAGGAGATTAAAAAAGAACTGAGAAAATTCTAGGAATTGTAAATCGAGTGGAAGGAAGTTTAGCGATAAAGATAAGAGAGAATGAAGAGCAAATAGACGAATGCATGGACAAACAAACTATGACGGTGCCAGTACTAAAGATTTTGAAAGACCTCATAGGTTAAGGTGCAATTTGAGAAGTTTCTTCTTCTTTGGGTAACGGGTTAGTATTATAGTAATATTGATGAAAAAGGTTAAAGCATTAACCATAACGATGGTTTAAAAAATGATATGTGTGATGTGAAGAGAGAAAAGAGTTATTGTAAGGATGAGGATGACCATGTATGTGAGACACCAATAAATTAGAGGACCAGTAAGAAAAGGGTTATTTAGGACAAGAATGTTGTGTAAGGGTAGATTTATTGCATTAGAAAGAGGAAGAAGGAAACATGTAGAAATACAGAAGCAAAGATAACTGTGACAGTGGATTAGACAGTGGATATTAGAAAGGTACTTCATCATCATCATCATCATCATCATTATCATTGTCATCTCCTGCTAAGCCTTTTGATGCAACAGTAGTAGATTAGCCAGGTCAACAGCCACCCGTTAAAATAATACCACTAGAGAGTAATGGGGTTCTTTGACTGGCCAGACTGTACCACATTGCATCCCTCCCCTGGTTAAGGTTCACTTTCCCTCTGCCTACACATACACCGAATAGTCTGGCCTATGCATTACATATTTTCCCTTGTCTTCTTACACCCGGGAACACTAAAAATACCAAACAACTATTCTTCACCTGAGGGGATAACTACTGCACTGTATTTTTTCAGTCACTACTTTCCTCTTGGTAAGGCAAGAGTGGACTCTTGACCTATGGTAAGTAGTT
>NC_090734.1:43799148-43821648 GCF_036898095.1 Palaemon carinicauda
CAGCTCTATTTCCCGCGTTATCAGCTATAATTTGTTGAACTGTTCAGCATCAAAATTTTGTTTACTCTTTCACAGCCCAAGTAGCGCCTAAGTACTATAGTGATACTGGTAAGTAAAAAAAAAAAATTCTTTAAAATTTTATTATATGGTTGAAAGTGTTTGAATCTATGGTTTATTCAAACAACATCTGATACATTTTCCTTCATGTCATTCCTATCCCTCTGTGAAGATTTTTGATATAGTTATTCTAGAAATAATTTCCCACACTTTAAAGTTTTTCACGTGCTGTTCATCTATGTCTTATGAACCTAGATGTAGGATCTGGAAAATATTAGGATTTATTGTTACTTTGCCCAGTGTAGCCAATTTGGAATATAACACGGGATCGATACATGGTCAACGGCTAAGCTAAGGATATAGTGGCAGGTAGGTAGGTATAGACACGGTTCCTACAATAGGTTAGGATGTGAAACAAGAGGTTATGTGGGGTTTTTGTGTTTGTTTCCCTTTTAAAAAAATGTTTTCCTAGTCATACCTTTTAGAACTTTCAAAAGTCAAATATTTGAAGAATATCGGCTATTCCTAATTACTTGTATCACAACAGTTAAAAGTATCTATAAAGAAACCACGATCACTTCTTATTTTCTGCACTAGGATTATTGTTCTATGAAAAATATCTAGCCCCTTTTTTATTACCTACCAGCCCGTCCCTACAACTATGAATGATATAAGGAATTCTCATATTACTAGGAGCTTTTTGATTTGATAATATAATCAGAAAGTAATAGCTTTAATTGTAGATAGTTAGTATTAATCAAAAAGGCATTAATCTCTGTCCTCTCAAAATATGTGTCTCTTCCAATACCATATCATAATAAGCTGGGGTAGGAGACTGTAAACCTTTACTTGGATTCAAATTATTCTATTTTGTCATCATCTGCAATTGTTTTTGCTTTAATCCCAAAGGTTTTCTAGGAAAAATTAGATTGATAGATTTATGGTAATATCATATAGTTCAATATGTATGAAAAACGAATGTTTATCAAATGGATTTGATATTGGTTTTCGCCAATCTATTACATTTTGTCTTTAATCATATCAGTCTTTGATAACATAGTTAGGCTGATCTAACAAATATTCGGTGTAGCAACACTGATTGTTCCCCGATGCCTCCAAAAAACATGACCATTGGTAGATAATGAAAGTGACAATGGTTGAATTTGTGTTTCAAACGACCACTTGAATGATAAAATGACGAACATCGAGCTTCTGCGACGAATGTAGGGGTTACAAAGCACCGGGAGCATACAAACACTCATTGAACGTCATGAGAAGGTCGACTGACTGATGGTATGAATGATTGGAACATGGCAGAGCAATGAAGAATATAGATCATATACATCTCACAATGACGGTGACATTGCAAAAACAGGGACACAACTAACAATAGAAAGTATGATTCAGAGCATAGCTCATAGATCCATTTGTACAAGTTAGTCAACACTGTCATTGCCACACCACTCTATTTTTGTGAAGATCCACCTATATCTAGTCCTCTTTGTGTACAGCCATTTTGGAATCTTTTTGTAGGCCAGAGGATAAATCTTTGAACGGGCCTCCTCAGTAAAGTCTCTTTTTTCTTCACCATCAAATAGGTATTGGTGATTCTGGAGCCATTCACCATCTCTTCCTTTCCAACCTCTTGGGGTTTGCGATGTGCAAGACCATACCCTATAATGTGTGTCCTATTCATCCACCACCTCATCCTCTTCCATCAATGGTGGTGGGGCTTCTTATGTTTTCAGGTAAACTTTTTCTTGATGGTACCGATAAGGTAGGGACATTTTCGTAGGCTACAACCACAGCATCATCTCCCACAGTCATGGCTAACAGGCTAGCTCATTCCGACAAACCATCCGGAAACAGGTCAAGACATAGTGTCCTTAGTAGTTCTTATTGCAACACACTAGGGAGCTTTTATGATGGAAACATGTCATGGCCGACATAAGTTGTCACGTCTTGGACCCTAAATGGTGCAGGTGGTGGTGTGGTTTGTCCTTGAGGCAGTGTATTAACTATTTGGGTTATATCATCCCTTTCAAGTCTATTTTGGGCAAGATGGCAATGGTAGGCACACCAGAAGAATTCATTGGTGTCACTGCAGGGGTCCTTAAGTGTAGCAGAAACCTATGGAAGGCAGAAATGTGGTGAATAATGAAGTGGAAACTCATATTGCTTCGTGAGAACTACCTAGCGATGCCCACATCACCTCCTTATATAAATACAAGCAGACTAGCTTGCCAGGTGGAGGGTAACATGTGAAAAATATTTGTTGCAGGATGTTTGCTTTCTGCATTGCTCCATCAAGCTTTGTCCTTTGTGTATTTGCAAACGTTCGAGAGACATTGCACATCATTCCGCGTTTGTTGCTCGATGAATATTTTGAATGCCCAGTTTCCAAAGTCATCTCACATACCAAGAAGCCTCATTCTTGCACATGCATATTGTCGTTTCCCCTAAGACAGGGGTGGCCAACCTATGGCGCATGCGCCAACAGTGGCGCATTGCACGATTACAAGTGGCGCACTAAACCCCAGAGATAATAAAAGAAGAAAACATGCCTCCTCATAAGAAAATAATACTAATGATAATAATGATTTCTAGAAAAAAATACTGAAAGAATTTAAGGGGACCCTCCGCTATGTGCTACATTTTTTTTTCTAATTATTCAAAATACACCATTTCCATATGTTTTAAAGTTTAAACATATAATACCTTCATCATATACAAGTTTCAAGTCATTTGATCAAAAAAATTTTAATATGTTAGCAAAAATCATGATTAAAAAAAAAAAAAAATAGGTTATGTTTACTTTTCTTGCATGTGAAATTACTTTTCTTTAAAACTGCTAAGTACGATCATATATTTCTATTAGTACTTTCAGGAATAACTAATGAATATTATCAATGCAAATTCAGTGTCAATAAAGTTAATGCAGTTTACTTTGTATTCATGTTAAATCATTTCCTTTACAACTGCTACATTTGTACATATCACACCCACAGATATATATATATATATATATATATATATATATATATATATATATATATATATATATATATATATATATATATATATATATATATATATATATATATATATATGTGTGTGTGTGTGTGTGTGTGTGTATTATAGCCACAAAAGTAAAAATGAAAAAGACTTAATTGGAGTTAGTACTTTCATCCACTCAGGACATTATCAAACTCAGCGTAGTTTGATAATGTCCTGAGTGGATGAAAGTACTAACTCCAATCAGGTCTTTTTCATTTTTCCTTTCGTGGCTATAATACATTTTATATTCATCACGTGTCAGCTTTCGTGATTTCTATACATATATATGTGTGTATATATCAAATACTTAAAGGATTGAAAGGGGGTTAAGTTTGTGTGGCGCATCTGAGTTAGAAGTAAAAAAAATTGGTGCATGGGAAACAAAAGGTTGGCCACCCCTGCCCTAAGAGATTCATATTGAACAAAAGAATTATATGACACGATGGCGTTGTGATCTATTATTTTTCAGGAAATATATATAAACAAAATGAACTCTAGATGAAAAATCGTATATTGGGGTCTTGCCTTATATAGACAAACTATAACAAACTAAACACTGTGAATGATAAGAGAATATTTTATAAATTAATAAATAAAATGCCTGATATAATCTCAATATTCTGGTAATACTTAATTTTGACTCAGGACAAAAAGGTGAGAGACAGGAGGTATTTAGTCTTTTAGTAACATTAATATGTTTGAGCATCCCATCCTGAGAAGGGAACGTTGTGATCAGGATTAAATCGAAAAACGAAATAATATTTTTGAAAATATGAATTAAATAAATAATTGCTGGAGTCATGAGAGAGAGAGAGAGAGAGAGAGAGAGAGAGAGAGAGAGAGAGAGAGAGAGAGAGAGAGAGAGAGAGAGATAGAGAGAGAGAGCTAAATGTTTGAATTATCTCTATCTCTCTCAGAGAGAGAGAGAGAGAGAGAGAGAGAGAGAGAGAGAGAGAGAGAGAGAGAGAGAGAGAGAGAGAGAGAGATATTACGATTACGATTGTACTTTTCCGAGACCGTCAATTGTGAAGCATAAACACAGAACACTATTGTTTTACCAAAAAGTTTTAGATGGTTCAGAAAATGTTCTAAAGCACTTTCCATGAGCTCTCCAAAATTTCCTCTTAGTGTTTTGAATACAAAAGTTATCTTTTGGATTTTACTGATCTTCCAAAAGGTGATGCTCTCATGGCTGGCTTATTGTCAATGGGTGGTATGATGCAAAAGCAACTTTGGGAAATTCCGCCAACAGAAGTTTCAAGATTGTTATTCCTTACGAGATAGGCAAATGTGGATTTAGGAGTCTTACAAGTTTCATCTTGAGTATCACTCAAGCGTTATTAACAATTTAAATTGTGTGTGTGTGTATATATATATATATATATATATATATATATATATATATATATATATATATATATATATATATATATATATATATATATATATGTGTGTGTGTGTGTGTGTGTGTTCACATATGTATATGTCTATGTATATATTATGCATGTTGGTGTATGAATGCCTGTCTGTGTACACGTATGTATATGTCTTTTTTATATATTTATATATAGATGTGTTTTACATATACAAATAGTTTTGCTTATTTATTTATATAGATAAGGCTACCGTGTTTTCATATAAATAAACTGTACTGGAAGTCAAAAACAAGAATTTACTCGCCACAAGAAATTACCCTTTTTGGCAGGTGTCTAATAAGGTTGGATCTCCACTCAGTTAACACCTGACCTCGGTCCAGGTAGCTGGTGAGGGAGTGTCATTGTTCTCTAATTCTCTATATGTATTTTCGTACGTTTACTTTCCCTATAAAATGTAAAGAATCATCTCTCAATAAATCAGTCCTCTGAAGAAGTATCACGAAACTAGTCAGGACTTAATCGTATATTTTGTATTTTCATTTTCCCTGTGGTTCCTTTGCATATATATATATATATATATATATATATATATATATATATATATATATATATATATATATATATATATATATATATATATATATATATATTCATATATACGCATGTGTATGTGTGTGTGGGTGTATATATATATATATATATATATATATATATATATATATATATATATATATATATATATATATATATGTATATATATATATATATATATATATATATATATATATATATATATATATATATATATGTGTGTGTGTGTGTGTGTGTGTGTGTGTGTGTATATATACGTATATGTACATATGTATATATATATATATATATATATATATATATATATATATATATATATATATATATATATATATATATGTATGTATATATATATATATATATATATATATATATATATATATATATATATATATATATATATATATATATATATCTATATATATATATCTATATATATATATATATATATATATATATATATATATATATATATATATATATGTATATATGTATATATATATATATATATATATATATATATATATATATATATATATATATATATATATACATATATATAAAAGTGTATATATATATATATATATATATATATATATATATATATATATATATATATATATACAAATGTATATATATATACATATATATAAAAGTGTGTATATATATATATATATATATATATATATATATATGTGTAAATATAAATATATATATATATATATATATATATATATATATATATATATATATATATATATATATATATATATATATATATACATATATAAATATATATATATATATATATATATATATATATATATATATATATATATATATATATATATATATATATATATATATATATATGTATATATATACTGTATGTATGTGTGGATTGATTTGTATATATATATATATATATATTATATATATATATATATATATATATATATATATATATATATATATATATATATATATATACTGTATGTATGTATGTGTGTATTGATATATATATATATATATATATATATATATATATATATATTATATATATATATATATATATATATATATATATATATATATATATATATATATATATATATATATATATATGTGTGTGTGTGTAATAATTAAAATAGTTAATATTACATGTTTAAAACACATGACGTAATATGTCATGTTAGATGAAGGTGCTAGCCGTGGGAATTGCTGTAGTCATTCAAATCATAAACAGGACGTACAATGCAGCCTCGACAATGTGACATTTTTCTTAACTGTAAACACATTGCCTCAGCGTGTGAAAGTTTGTGACGTCACCGGATGCAGGTGTCTTCCGAGTTTGTGGCGAATCTTATATAAACTAAGCATACGATATCTGTGATATCGATAAGTTAGTCAGTTGATATCTATACTTCACCAGAATTGGTCATCTGACCAACCCAGCTTCCTCCAGTGATGGAGATGTTTAACTCTGTTATTTTTATTGAATAAATACTTTAAAGATAATAAGATGTATTCTGTTATCCAGTTACACACATCTGAAACAACACATACTCAATGTGTGCTTATAAAAGTAGCACACCAATAAATGGTGGCAGCGGTTAAACTCTAAGAATTAGAGAAAGATCTTCAAGACTTCAAAATAAAAGCTGTAAAACCAGAGAAAGATCTTCAAGACTTCAAAATAAAAGCCGTAAAACCAGAGAAAGATCTTCAAGAACTCAACATTATCTACATGAATCTACAATTTTGACTAAGTATTATACTCCAACGGAACAGTTAACATTAACGAATGTTATGAATACAAAATGAATCTTCAATCAACATCCTAGGAAACCCAAGGACTAGCGTTCAACAATTGCAAAACACACCCAGGAAGCACTACATTCAACAAGAAACTCGAACGAGATATCGCTAACAAAACATCAAGAGAGAGAGAGAGGACGTGTCGACATCACACAGACCCATATATAAGCTAAGTACAAATTTTTGAATTCATTCCAGTTTGGGCAGTGAAGTGTAGTTATCACGAGTTGTTAGTCGATTATTACTGGGGTGAGTGAATTGCTAATCTTTGTTAAAGGAAACTGTGTTTAACTCCGAATTCTCATTTAGAATTTTTCTCTCTTTGTGCTAATTCCTTTTTCTTTCAGAAATTCTCGGGAAATGTTTTGGGATTAGTAACATTGTTTGGGGAATTTTGTTATACATATGTGTTTACGCAGTGGGCGTCTGTACTCATATAGATATTTTGATAGAATTGCAAGGGGTCGAAGAGATAGGAAAAAAAAATACAGCAGTCATGACTCCCCCTGTGAGCCCTTCCCCTGGACCTAGTGGTGTAGGCCAGACTAATCCTCCTCCAATTGTGACGCTTGTAAATGCCAGGTCAGCAATCCTTCCTTTTCAGGGTCGAGTCAACGGGTTCTTGCCACAAAATGTGGAGTCATGGATTTCATCCGTCGATGCCCATTTAAATGCCAAACAAATCGTAGACCCTTTTGTACAATTACAAGAAGCTAAAAGTTTTATAGATTTTTCTAAGTGGGATGCGAGTGCGTATTTAAGAGGTATTTCATTTCAAGAAGCAGTTACCTGGGATGATTTCAAAGTTGGGTTACGCGCGATCTATGGGGGTGAGGAAGCCTTGGATGTAGTATTAACGTTACGAAATACACCTAATCAAGCCACTATGAATCGGCTTAATGTTATTGAGAGAGCAGCTCTCATAGCTGATAGGCTTAACGAATATCAGGACATTTTAGGTCATTCCACTTGGGTTACTAACGATAACATCTCCGTGAAAGATTTTTTACGATTAATGTATTTAACTTGCATGACACTTATGTTGCCTGAAGCTTTAGTGCGGTGTTTTGATAAGAAGTTAACGCCTGCAAGTACGGAATTGGATGTCTATAAACAGATAAAGAAACACATGTCCAAGTGTCCAGATCTCGATCCCGTGTTAACTCAAGTTTTTGCAAAGAATGAAACAAAGCCACAAACATTGAACGTAGTTAGCAGTCCAGTAGCGGGAATGACGTGTTATAACTGCAAACGTCAAGGTCACTTAAGCGCAGACTGCAGAACGAAATTTTTCTTGATTCACAACACTGCAACGCATTCATATAGTGGGAATGTTACTCGCGTAAGACACAACAATATCCCAGAAATACACAGTCAATCCCACCGCTGGGAGAAACGTGGGCTTCAAGAAAAAGCGCGATAAGGCAGGAGAGATTGCAAATAAACCAACGACAACAAACCCATCAGCCAGGCACCAACGAGTGCATGAGTTGACCGGAAATGACAATGGAGACTCAACCGACTCCAAAGATGATGGTTTCTTCTTAGAAAGACATGAGGCAAAAATATACGGCATAACAACAACGGCCCCCGCCAACATCAAAATGATTGGAGAGCAACCGGTCACAGTAAAATGCAAAATCGACAGCGGCGCGGAGGTTAATGTTATGCCCTTACATGTTTACAGACTAATATTCCCTAATGACATCGGAGAAAACGGTGAGCCAAAATCACTTCGACTATGCCCCACAGCGCTGAAACATATGGCAATCATAAGATCAAAAGTTACAGTGTCTGTAGCATACGATGCTTTCACCAACGATCTGAGACGTGTGAGTTTTATATTACCGATGATAGTGGTACAATGATGCTAAGCCTGTCGTTCAGCCTACGCTTTGGCTTAATAACACTCAATTGCAGGGAGGCACACTGCTCCAGCTGCCAACAGACATGCGAGGTTACTGGCATTGAAACCAGTGAACTTAGTGATGAAACGGAGTAGTTAATCAAATAATATCCTACTTTATTTGACAGCATCGGACTATTCCCTGGTGAATATCATATCGAGGTACAACCAAATGCCAAGACAATGATACACCCTCCCAGACGCGTGCCTGAGTCACTGAAGGACGCTGTTAAACAGGAGTTCAAACACATGATTGACCTAGACGTAATCGAAAAAGTTGACAGGCCAACCGACTGGGTGAACAACATCGTATGTGTCACGAAACCATCGGGAGACCTTAGAATTTGCTTGGACCCCAGAGACCTAAACAAGTGGGTAAAAAGATCACACCACTACACCTGAACACTTGATGACGTATTACACCAGCTACAGGGGGATGCATTCTTTATCATCTTGGATGCACGTTCAAGGTATTGGCATGTGAAACTCGATGACGAATCCAAGCTTCTTACAACCTTCAAAACCCCATACGGTCGCTACTGTTTCCGTACGTTGCCCTTCGGCCTAGTATCGGCACAAGACGTGTTCCAGAAGAAGGTGGACCAAACTTTCGAGGGCCTAGAAGGGTTAGTTGCAATCGCCGATGACATTGTCGTATTTGGAACTACACAAGAACAGCACAACCAGAGACTGCGTAAAGTGATGGAACGGACGAAAGAAGTTGGCCTCTGTCTCAATCCCAACAAATGCCGAGTACGGCAAACAGGATCAAATTCTTCAGAAACTATCTAAAATCACAGGGTCTGGAGCCAGACCCAGACAAGATAACTGCTATTGTCAACATGGAGCATCCTTGAAACGTACAGGAAAGGAATTCCTTTTTGGGCATGGTGAACTCTCTCTCTAGGTTCATCCTAAACCTTGCAACCAACACCGCCCCTCTGAGAGACCTTGTCAAACAAAATGTGGAGTATGTGTGGAGGAAGAACACAAAAAGGCATTCGATGCTATCAAACACGGCCTCCAAAACTGTGCGACGCTCACATATTTTGACGCTAAGCAAGAGGTCACCATACAAACAGATGCTACTGTAGCATGAGAGGTGTCGGCGCTGCACTCCTACAGAGCAGTCGACCTATGGCCTATGCCAGCAAAATTCTTTTGCAGACAGAAAGCAATTGCAGTAACGTAGAGAGGGAGATGCTTGGGGTGGTATTCGGATTAAATAGGTTTCACCAATACGTGTACGGCCGCCCAGTAATAGTGGAGACAGACTTCAAGCCATTGGAATCCATTGCCAAGAAAGGAATCACGCAGGCACCACCGAGACTGATGCGCATTCTGCTACTGATACAACCATACTCATACGATATTTGGTACAAGCATGGCAAGGAGGTATGCATAGCTGACGCACTCTCGAGGATGCTAGTCCAAGGCCAGGAAATACAGGATGTGAACGTAACCATCTATGTCTTACGAAGCGTATCGTGGGAAAGGCTAGAAGCCATAAAGTCAGCGACAACCACGGATAGTGAGCTGACACTACTAAAGAAGATGGTTTGTGAAGGATGACCAGAAGTACAGAAGGAATGTCCTGTCATTTTGCTGCCCTAATGGAACTTTAGAGACGAGTTAGCTGTTTTAGATGGTATCATCCTAAAAGGGTCTAGGATAATAGTGCCAAGGCGTCTGAGGTCTGACATACTAAAGCGCATACACACCAGTCACCAAGGCATCGTGAAATGTCGATTACGAGCTCGTGAATTTGTATACTGGACCAAAATAAATGATGATATTGATTCGTTAGTGAAATAGTGTAATACATGCCATAAAAACCAAATAGCTCAACAGAAGGAACCTCTGATACACAGAAGGCAACCATCTATTGGACAAGATATCATGTGACTTATTTCAACTCAAGGGGGTGGAATACCTACTTGTTGTCGACTACTGCAGTTCATTCTTTTTCATAAAACCCCTTACAAATACCACATCTTAGTCTATAATCCAGAAACTCAAGGCAATATTTGCAGAACAAGGGGTTCCAAACACCCTTTTCAGAAACAATGGACCTCAGTTCATCTCGCAGGAGTTCTGTGACTTCGTGATACAGTTTGAGTTTCAACATCTAGCTAGCAGTCCGCGATTCCCAAAGAGTAATGGGAAAGATGAGAAATTCGTAGGCACCGTCGAACGGACACTGACCAAGGCTCGGAGAGCAATGAGGACCCCACCATGGCCCTCTTATGCCTTAGGACAACATCTATTGAGGCTGGCAAACCATCGCCATCAGAACTATTTTACGGAAGGAAGATGAAATCTAGCCTGCCCATAGGCTCAGAACCAGTCACACGGAGGGAACGGACATGCAAGTGGGGGGAGCATTACAATAAATCCGCTAAACAACTCCCAGAACTTAGTGAAGGCCAAGATGTCTGCATGATGGACCAGAGCAACAAGTGTTGGATACCGGCGAAAGTCCAGAAAAGACGGGAAGAGCCACGTTCATATGATGTGATTTCCCACAAAGGAGTGAAATACCGATGGAACAGGAAACACCTGAGGCCCACTGGTGAGAAATTCCAAATCAACACTAATACTGTGCCAGAGGACATTGTGGATGACCAGATAGATGCTCCAATCAACAACACAACAACCCCTAAAACGATGGCCCCCGAGATACTCATACCTGATACTCAATGACAGGGCGCCAGTTACTCAAGTTATGGACGCCTTATTAAAACACCTGAAAAATTTAATCTGGCCATAAAAATATTATAACATGGCCCCATATTTTGAACACACGGCGATGAGGTAAATAGCATACCTTATGCATCATTGATTGTAGCAGTAACCCAGTTGAATATATACTTATTGTGCTACTGGTAATTACTGATCACATGCATCATGAATTGTGTTGAATTTTTTTTTTTTTATTTATTTGTTTTTTCTTTTTGCTTTGTTTACTCCTCTCTTTTCCCAATTTGTGAATTTTCTGGAAATATGTTTTCTTCATTATGCTTATTGTTCAAGGGAGGGAGATGTCATATGGCTTACCATGCTTTCTGTAATATACGTTGTTTCGTATCAAAATAAAGACCACTTCCGGTTACCTTATCTTGGAATCACGTGTTATTCCCTCAATATTATAATTCTGGCTACATGAGTTAATACATAACAAGTCGAACCCAACACACCACAATTATTATTACTATTATTACTATTAATAATAATAATAATAATAATAATAATAATAATAATAATAATGATAATAGTAATATTAATAATAAAATTATTATTATTATTATTATTATTATTATTATTATTATTGTTAATAATAATAATAATAATAATAATAATAATAATAATAATAATAATAATAATAATAATAATAATAATAATAATAATAATGTGTTTCTTGACAGGGACGTGTTGAAGGGGGCAATTGTATTAAGAGACGACTGATATGGGCGTTGATAGGAGGACCGGACGATGGACTATCGAGTGGCAGCGTGCACCAAAGGCATGCAGTCCTAGCGAATGAAGGGAGTGCCTTTCAAGAAGTGACGATGGTAAAAGACAGATAAGTACACTGGCAATAATACCCAGTCAAAGGTAAAGTAGACGGATTCTGCCATGGAGAGTTTTTTAATGTAGAAGGCCAAGTATTGAGGCTAGCTGTTGACTACATGCTCGAGTATTGCAACAATAGCAATATTGCTGACATCAGTGAAAAAAAGGATAGGTGCCTGTTGCATGGGAAAAGGGAGAACAGCGGCAGTTGATGGTCTTTTATGCATTGCAAAAGGCCGCTTCTTGAAGTGAACCCCACTTCAGGTCTTGTAGCTTGCACTTTAGGGAGGCATAGAAAGGGGCTAGAGTGGCGGTGATGTCTGTCACGAGACGATGAAAATAGTTTATCATGCGTAAGAATTCATACCGTGCTTTGACAGCCGAGAGCGTGGTGGTGTTTTGAACGGCTGCTACCTTCTCAAGGAGTGGTTGAACTGCTTCAGGAGTGATGCAGTACCCTAAGAATGACACTTCGTTTGTGCCAAAGATACACATTTATAGTTTTAACTTGTGGTGAATTGTTCTAAATTAGGAGAAGTGATGGAGGAAAACAAAAGCTTCTCCTAATTTAGACAGTTGTATGGAGAGCGTGGTTTTGTAATCAAATACCATCTGCAGGAAATTTTCAGAAAAACTTTTCACCAAAGAATGTAATTGGCAACAGGTAAAATGTAAAAATGGTACTAAGTTAAACGAACCAAATGAACACACAGTGAATCTAAAAAATTGCGAAGAATATGCTATGGAATTGAAAAGACTAGCAACCAATAAAACTAAGTTATATGATCTCCTAAATGGTATGAAAGAAAATGTAAATGAAAAAATGCTACCAGAGGGGTACAGGGACCAGGAACTATCAAACAAATAACTAGGTTATTTATAATTATTCAACCTCAGATGAGTGCTACACCAGATACACAGTTAGAGTTAACGAGGTTCAAGAAAATAAGACAAGATGATGTCACCATGATTATCATGAGAGCAAAGAAAACAAACTGTGCGACCGACCCAGTACCAATATCTATAGTGACTAGAGAAAGAAAATTTTGCTAGTCTAGCCGCTATAATCACAGGAATAGCAAATACAAGCATTGGGGAGTCTAAGTTTGGAAAATTTGGGAAAATCGATTTAATTAAACCAGTTCTGAAAAATACTCTAAATTATCAGGAATTAAGCTCGTATAGTCCTTCTTTCAAATCTATCCCTTATTTCAAAAGTGCTAGAATAGGTAAATGATGAATAAGTAATTTAATCACTTCGAAAAAATTAGAAGCTTCGCCAGACTACCAACCTGCTTACAGAAAATTATACTCTACTGAGGCGAATATATGTTCTTTTGTAAATGATATGCTAGAAATTAAAGATGAAAACAAATGTGTTGCCTTTCATAAAGTTATGCATGAACTGCTACTAAACGATCTACAGTTCATCAGCATTGAAGATTAAGCTTCTGAATACCTAAAAGACAACTTAGCTGACAAAAAATACCGTATTCAAATCGGAAACTGTTATTCATCATATGAACCATGAAACAGAGGGGAACCACAGGGGAGTGCACTAGGCCCTTACTTATTTTGTATCTATGCTATTAGCCTATTGACAGTAGACTAATTGCAGATGATACACAATTATGCTTTTCCACAAGTGCTATAGACGACGCTTCTGAAGCTCCAAAACGAATTATTGTCAATGTTAAGGAATGGATGACAATCAAACAACTAGAATTAATAAGAATAAAATCAGGTTGTAGTGGTTAGAAAGATAAACGAATTAAGTAACTCAAGTGATATTCAAATAGACATGAGTAACAACTCTTCCCTAATATCTAGTAAAGTTCACGATCTATGAATAGCTCTCAACTGTTACTTGTATTTCAATCACTAAATAAATGATATAATAGAAATACCTGCCTATTATCTTAAAAACCTTGCTTCTTTAAAGAAGTGTCTGGATGAGCATTCTGTATAAAAAAGATATGATAAACTGTGTTATTACTTGGATTGACTAGTGTTACTTCATCTACCACAATTAACCAAAAGTGCAACTTAAGGTGCCCGGCCGATATGCCAATATATGGAGTTATATGACAAGAAACACAAAATCCTGAAATAATTCACTGAGCTTTGTATAGCAATGGAGAATACGTATAAAAATTATTTTGTCAAAATTCTTCTTATTTTCATAGTTACAGGGTAATTAGAAATAGTAACTCAATATGCAGAAAACATTGATCCCTACCAGAAAATGCAGTGTTTCTTCTGTTATCGTAAATTTTGATAATTATAATATTTTAATATAAAAAAATATATGTGTAATAGCATCTGTATAGATTCCATGAGTCACAAGACGAATTGTTACACTATCCGGCCTTCAGTGCTAGGATAAACCTCAGGGAAAGTACACGTTTGAGTTTGACCTCAGACATTCACCCCTTTTTACGTCAGTTTTTTCTTGGTTTCGGCAAGAATTTTATCATGCCAACGAGGAAAAGACAATTTTCATATCTCGCTAACATGAGGAAAAAGAAAATTGGCTCTAATAAGGGTTCAGAAGTGGGTAATATGGGCAATATTACCGGAGTTAGTGACGGAGAGAAAGTGGTGTAGATGGAGGAAGGGCCTCCTTGCCTGACAGGAACCTAAAGAAGCAAAGGGATCTTCATTTATGATTAAATAATGACAACCAGTATTGTTTTTTTTATCAATACCCCCCCCCCCAAAAAAAAAAAAAAAACATAAATGTGATGAAGACCATGTATATTGATATTGTTTTTGTAAAAATAACAATGAAAACTTTAAGCACTTGGATCTAAAAACTATACTTATTTACCTTCAGATTCTATCATCTCCCTTAGTTTTAAAGATATTGCATAAAAATTTGACATATAACTTGATAAGATATGTAACAATAAATGAAGGGTTTTTTCAATTTTTTTTCCTATTTTTTTCCTATTTTTCCCCTGATTTATGGTGTTTATATTTTTGCCATAATGGAAATATTCATACATGGCAAAAAAAAAGACTTTTAGAAAAATAACTCTTCCTTTGATTCTAGTTCTACAACAGGTCTATATTGGGCAATAATCCCACATCCTAATATTAATTATTAAGGGATGAGATAGAATTTTAAAAAAACCAATTTTCAAGATAAATCACCCTCTTGTCGCAAAACCGAAGATCAGAGGCAGAAACCCTATGCAGTTTTGAGATTTCCTAAGTCACCTTATTAAGTGGTATTAATGCCAAAGTCCTGTCCTTAAAAAAACGGCATTATCCTGCTTGTCCCCTTAAGAAATTATAAAAAAAAACACAATAAAGAGAGTAGCAAGACTGATAAAAGGTTTCCTACCCAGGGAAAGGATCACTTTAACAATAATTATTTACAATGGATACCTATCAGAGCAAGAAGTGAGTTTAAAATGTGTACAATAACCCACCAAGTTATCAGAACTGGACGTCTAAAATATCTAAAAGAATTGCTATATATTGTGTAGCCAACAAATCTTATTGACATGAAAAAAGTTGGAGATATTTAAAAGTTATTGAAACCTAGATATATGCCTCCTGTAGGCTCTAGAGCACACGTTCCCTGCTCTAGAGGCGTTATCAGCCCTTTTCTAGGGGTCATAGAGGGTCTAACAACTGTATGCAGTACATTCAGCTTGCCAGAACGAAGTCTAAGCTTTTAAGTTAGTCTTTGAGTTAGCTTGAGTGCGAGAACCAACTGGTAGTGCATTGTAGGTACCAGGGCATCCAGATTTATCATTAATATGTCAATATATTTGTTTTATTCCTAGTATCTGTATAGCATAAGAAATTTCAACTGATATAGGTAACTGTATCAGTCATAATTTTGCCATATTTTATTATTAGTTTATCTACTTATATTTCCTGTGTTTAGTTTTAAATACTCGCTAAAGAAACGGTATCAAGTTGGAAAATATAAATTGTGAGCTGCACACTTTGTATTAAGACATTATAATGGACATTCTGACAACAAATCATATTTAATATATGGGTGTAATATGTGTCTGCTTCCACCAACTAGGTCCCATAGATTCACGGAACTCTACCAGCCATTTCATCAAGCCTTCTGAGGTTACCCACACTACACACAGTACTATGATACTCGAGCGACGTGAATTTTTCTCTTTCTCCTGCACTATTTAATAACTATTAAATAACTAATGAATAGTAGGGCTGTGTAAGGTACATGGCATAGAGGTATTTTAAACTACGGTATTGGGTTTTTACACCGTTAGTTTTACTCATTCAATGTTATAAAAACACCACTTTTGGGGAAATGTGAGTTTTCTTAATAAGGTGCATGATTATTCTGAGATACAGATATGTACATCAGTATGATTGGGACTGGAGCATTATTAATGAAAGCGTACAAACGCACAATTACTGTGTCAATGTCATCTATTACCAAATTGATAATTCCCATCAATTTATTTATTATTTCAGATAGGGGAATTTGCAGAAGGCCTAGTTGTTTAGGAATTTTGTTAGTTTTTATATTTGTTTCCCTGTTTGATTCTTTTCTTTCCTAAGGCTTGAGAAATTGCTTTGCAAATGTCAAAGCTGCACATAGAACGAGAGTTTTTCAGCTTCATCTTCTTCTTTGTACTGAATAAGGGCATGCAAATGCCACACCGAGTTATCTGAAAAAGACACATGCTAATGAGATCATTAAGGAATTTAAGCTTAAGGAATACCTCACCAAGGTTCATTCAGAACTGGCAAACAATGATATATCATACTTTAAAATAAAAGAAAACAGGCTTAAACGGTTGAGATTGGATCATGGAACAGGAGTTCTCTTTCAACCTATTAACATCGTCAAGTTATCGTACAGCATTTCACTTCTTATTGCAAAACAGAAGCCATACACAATAGGAGATAACCTTGTTAAACCTTGCATTTTAGAAGCTGCTTGTTTTTTCCTTGACAATAGTGTACCATCAAGGTTCATCAGAAAAGTCTTTCATACTTGAGTTTAAGACTTGCATCAATGACATATCGCAGTACATTAAATCCCATGTACTAGAGAAAATAAAACACTCTCCCTTCTTTGTCATCCAGCTTGATATGATTTCAGATTATTCACATCTTCCTCATCTCTATGTTTATGTTCGGTTCACCTACGGATATCAGGAGGAGTTCCTCTACTGCTGCCTACTAAGGCTGAACATATGAACATAGTGTCCTACTTCTTTAATTAGGAAGAACTCTTGTGAGTATATTTGGTTGCTGCCTTCATGGGACGGAGCTCCATGCATGCTTGGCTGACCCACGATGAAGCTTCCTGGTCCTCTCAAAAATAACTTGAAAACAGTTACTTTTATCGTCATTCATATCAAAAGACTGACACTCGATGCGGTTTTGTAGGTTGTACCAAGCCATTTTTTTTTCCGCTCACCAAGACCTAGTCTGCAGTTTTTTGCGATTTTATCAAAGGGTAATGTTATTGCTTGTGTATTTGAACCCTTTGACGAATTTCAAATTATTCTGGCAGCCCAAGAGAAGTAAAAGGAGCACAAGCTAAATGACATTCAGAGGTTATTTAATGTAGTCTTGCTTAGGATATATTTGAAAGACCGCACTGATGTAATCAAGGCTTTCTTCTGGATGATGTAAGTAGAAAATGAGATTCTAACTTCATTTCAGCATTTGAACAAGGTCATTGAAGAAGAACCACTTGACGAGGAGATGCAACAAATGATCAAAGAACTCTTGGTATTCCTCAAAAGAGAGTTCAAGCGTTCAAACGGTATTTTGAGGAAACTGATAGAAATGGAAAAGTACAGCTAACACTTGCCGACAATCATTTCCTATGCAATGTGGACTATCTTCTTGATGACATAAAAAAGTAATTCTTGGAGCTCATTAACAAAACCCCAGCAAAAGAAGAGTTCATGAAACAGCAACAGCTTAACAGATCTAACTGCAGGGTTAAGATGTTCTCATCTTTTAACAAGGCCAGCAAATTTTCCATGAAAGTACTCATTACCCTCTCATCCACTTACTTCAGTGGAAGGGGGTTCTCGACACTCCTGGTAAACAAATCAAAGGCTAAAAACAGGTTGAATGCTGAGATAGACATGGTATGTACCTTGAGCCATACAGACCCTCGTATTAATTTGTTAGCAATAAAAAATTAAGTACATTCTTAGCATTAAAATGTTATAAAATCAAGCAGTGTAAGTAAACATTGACAAAGATCAATGGAGTTTTCATTTCTCTCCCCGATATGATTAATATTCCAAATTTTAAGATATATCTGGGCCATATAAAATTATTACTATTTTAAAAGGCTTATAAATGTAGGGATCATGAAGGTCTTGGTACTGGTGTAGGCTGTCATATACTGAAAATGTTTGGGAAATATTGATCTAGAGTATTTGATATGATACCCCTTTACTTATTTACTTTGACGGCAGCTTTTCCTGTCCCATACAGCAGGAGAACCCCAATCTCTACAGGACTTCCAATGTCAATATGTCTTGTTCGTTCAGAGTATTGAACGTTCCATATCACATATTGCTCATTTACTATTGAATCGTCACTGTCATACGACTCATGGAATAAAAAAGCCTTATGTGTCCTCTTGAAAGCCTTAATGTCTTCAATCATTTGGTTGCATCAGGGGAGCTTATTGTATAGTCTCGGGCCACATATTTAAGGGCTCTGGAGTCTACAATAGACATATATTTAGGTTCCAATAGCCTGAAACCATCTGTAACTATTCTCGTGTCGACACGATTTGTTGGCTGGGCAATATGTAGGAATTATCTTAAGTATTTTGGACGACCGGTTCTGATATAACTTGCTGGGTTATTGTACAAATTTTAAATTCAATTCTCTCTTTAACCCTGGATAGGTACGGTGGGTCGTTTGCGACCCCGAGCGTCAAAAAAAAACAGGTTTTTCTCACGTGACTCACCCCTGTGACTGAATTTGTGGGTGATCGACCTGCAGGAGGTGTCTCCCCTACACGCTCTAGTAGTGTCCAGATGTGCATTGCTGTAGCTGTACTCCTTCCCCGATTTCTGAGACGCATCGGGGTCGTTCGCGTCCGAGTTTACCCTTCTGAGGTAGTTTGCATAATTATCAAAGTTATTACGTATTATGAAATTGTCGTAGAATGGTGCAACTTGTATAGGTTATCAGTTGTGGAAAGTCTTGGTGGATTGTTTGGCTACCATGTGCATGTTTTTTTTTTTAGTTAAAATGTCGTTCATCACCACGAGGACCATTTTACCGCGAGTGCCCCTTTTTCGTTTTTTTTCATTTTTTTGCCAAGTCATTTTTCCGTAAGATATTGCCAAATAGTGTCGTAAAACTTTTGCTTGTTTAGTGTTGGAAAGTGTGTCTAGATGATCTGGCTACCCATGCATGACTTTGTTTTTGTCAGATACGACGTAGTTATTGGTATATTGGGTATTTAACTGCGGTTACCAATTTCTGTTTTTTTTTTCAATATTTGTAAAAATTACTACGTAGTAAGGAATTGCCGTATATTATTCATTTTTTTTTCATGTTTATGTGTTAGAAAGTGTGCCTTGATGGTTGGGCTAACACGTGCATGTCTTTTTTTTTATCTGAGATGTCGTATATTAGAATGTCGGGCATTTTACCGCGAGTGTCCCTTTTTAATTTTTTTAAATTTTTTTGCCAAGTCATTTTTCCGTAAGATATTGCGAAATAGTGTCGTAAAACTTTTGCTTTTTTAATGTTGGAAAGTGTGTCTAGATGATCTGGCTACCCATGCGTGATTTTGTTTTTGTCAGATACGACGTAGTTATTGGTATATTGGGTATTTAACTGCGGTTGCCAATTTCTGTTTTTTTTCAATATTTGTCAAAATTTACTACGTAGTAAGGAATTGCCGTAGATTATTGATTTTTTTTTCATGTTTATGTGTTAGAAAGTGTGCCTTGATGGTTGGGCTAACACGTGCATGTCTTTTTTTTTATCTGAGATGCCGTATATTAGAATGTTGGGCATTTTTCCACGAGTGCCCCTTTTTATTTGTTTTGCATTTTTTTGCTTAGTCATGTTACCGTAAGGAATTGGCAAGTAGTGTCGCAAAACTTATATTTTTATAGTGTTGGAAAGTGTTTCTAGATGATCTGGCTACCCATGCCTATTTTTTTTTTAGCCAGATATGGCGTATATATAAGTATGTGTTCGATTTTCCTGTGATTGCCATTTTTTCGTTTTTTCCCATTTCTTTCAAAATTACTACGTACTAAGGAACTATCACAGAGTAATATTTCATTTATATGTTTATTTGTCGGAAAATATGCCTTGATGGTTTACCTAGCACGTGGCTGAAATTTTTTTTTTTCTGAAATGCCGTATATTAGAATGGCCATTTTTCCACGAGTGCCCCTTTTTATTTGTTTTGCATTTTTTTGCTTAGTCATGTTACCGTAAGGAATTGGCAAGTAGTGTCGCAAAACTTATATTTTTATAGTGTTGGAAAGTGTTTCTAGATGATCTGGCTACCCATGCCTATCTTTTTTTTAGCCAGATATGGCGTATATATAGGTATGTGTTCGATTTTCCGGTGATTGCCATTTTTTCGTTTTTTCCCAATTCTTTCAAAATTACTATGTACTAAGGAACTATCACAGAGTAATGATTCCTCTAGATGTTTATTTGTCGGAAAATTTTGTTTACTTTTTTTTTGATTGAATATCATCAAATTTTTTTAGCTAAAATATTGTTTTACATTTTTTTTTTCGATTTTATTTCCCTTCAAAAAAATATTTTTGGGTCAGAATTTTAATTTTATAGTCGAAAAATAATCGACAATTATCCAGCAACCCACCATACAATTTTTATGCATATCCAATAATAATTAGATTAGTAAATAACACCTTGAAATTGACATACCCTTCCTACATTTCAAGTGGCAGATTAGGGAGTCTGAGTCAGTGTGGTTGGCGGCCATTTTGTGGACATATCCGAAGCGTAAGCTGCCCTATCTATATATATTCTTGTTCCCTATAGAATTTGTGATATTTTGGTATATTTTTACCTGCATAAATATCATATTATATATTAAATATATGTATTTTTTTACGAAATTTCCAAGTACTCAAAAAATTACCTTTAGATATGGCCCCTGATATAAATGTAATTTACAAAATAATGAAGATTTTTTTACATATTTCTATTTTAGGATAACATATGTTTATTCCCTAAAAAAATTAGCCACTTCCTATTTCATTTGGGTACCCAAAAAAATTCATGAAATTTGGACAATTTTTTTTGGCCAAAAAAATTTACCCTTTTTTTCTCATTTCAGATCTTCACCTCCATGGGTCTGACTTCATCCAAAATACATCAAGATGTGTCCTAAACATTCAAGAATCAATTCCTAAAAGGATTTGTGTATATATGTATAAACTTTTTTTTTTATGAATTTTTATGTCAGGTCTTTTTTTTTTCTACTTAATTTTTTAAAATATTTATAATAAATAGTTTTTCTGCAGATGAGTAGTATTTATCTTTACAGTTGTTTTAAGCATTCATTGAAGTTTTTTTTGGCAAAAGAAAAAAGGAGGTTACTGCAAAAACTGATTTTTCAAGAATTTTTTTTGCCGTCGGGGTCGTTCGCGTCCGAGTATACCTTTAAAGGGGTGTCCGAGGACCGTACCTATCCAGGGTTAATCAGGAACTATTGTGAATCAACTACTATTGGGGTGATCCTTTCTCGAGGTGATACGCCTTTTATAAGTCCTGCTCCTCCTATTATTATGTTTTGTAATTTGTTAAGTTTTACATTTGGTAAATTGTAATAGATGGAGTGTCAGTCGCCAATCCTGGTAATACCACAGTTTATCACAAGGTTTTTTTTTTTTTCCAGAATTTTCGTCCAGGTACTTTTTTTATAAAAGCATCATATCATAGATGATAACCAAATGTTTTTACCACATTATTCATTTGGGTATTGAGAGATAAGTTAAAGTCATGGAAATACACCTAGATCACGAACTTTACTAGATATTGGCTATGAGTCATTATCTATATTTATTTAAATATAACCCAAGCTTCTCACGCTGTTTCTCTCACCCACCAATATGAACTCAGTTTGGTTCCCATTTA
>NC_090734.1:43834148-43964148 GCF_036898095.1 Palaemon carinicauda
TGTTGGTGGCAAGCTGTGTTTTTTACTTCCATTCCAAAAAGCTTCAATTTTGCTTATAATTTGATTTATTATAGATCCAGTATTTTTATTAGTTGTACAATGAATACGATTAGAAAATATTATACTTTCTTCTTTCGTCAATAATTCTATATTCAATTTATTATCATTATTATTATTATTATTTTTATTATTATTATTATTATTATTATTATTATTATTATTATTATTATTATTATTATTATTATTATTATTGTTCTTTTTCTTCTTCTTCAAGTTTTCATTATACTTTTTCTTTTTGGTAACGATAAAATTTGATATATGACTTCGTATGTTAGCGATATAATATATTTCTGGTATATGGAGCGGTATAGAAGCCACAGAATGAGACGATATCGAACATTTTTTCCATCTAAATTCGTCCCAAATTACCAATTCACCATTATTTATATTATCATTAATAGTTCCAGTTTTGTTATTTTGTTTGCTTCGATTATTTTTATTTTTGTTAGTTATACTTTTGTTATTATCCTTACCCCCCCCCCTTCATTAAAGCTACTGCTATTGCCAAGTAATATTATTGGCCGATAAATTGCTAATAATCCATATAATATAGATTCATTCTTGACTAATAATATCGCAGCAATAATAATGTTGGGTATAATGATATTTCTTGATGCTCCTTGGATTGTAAAAGTTTGTGGTATATTAAAATGTTTGATTTTTTGAGAATCTATTTCATCATTAAAACTACCTTTGTGGTTGTCATCACTATCAAATTCGTTTTCATCATAAGTTTGTGTTTGAGATATATTTTAATTTTTAATTACACTTATTGCCTCCTCGATTTCCATAATGTTTTCAATTATCAATAGATGTTGGATACATAAGATGACCCAAGATTTCATGGAGTCATCTAAATTTAATAAGTTTGGAAATCTGATATATTTGTAATTTAAATGGTAATAAATTTGTAAAAATTCTTCAATGATAATTCTACTATTTTGAGTATTATAAGTTATAAGCATTTTAATCCATTCTAATAATAATAATGAATGTGATTTTAAATCATCAGATTGTTTTAATAATAAAAAGTATATTGACACGAGGAAATGTATTGTGTGTCTCAGTTTTTCGCGATCATATAATTGCAAAATGTGTTCTAAATTATAAGGAAAGAGTAAGTCGTTTTCGAAAAGTGTGGCGTTTATAACATTATTATTATACGGGTTTGTTTTTATTGTAATTAGAAAATCTTCGTCGGTTTTGTATTCATATATTTGAAAATCATCACCAATAATGGCATTTAAAAAACATGTATTGTAAGAATCTTTTAATATACTATAATTTGGTAATTCTAACATGAATATATTCCAATGGGTTTCTTTTTGATGATTATTATAATATGTAATGTCTTTGTCATTACATATACAATTCAAAACTATTGGATAGTTTGATATATTTAAATGTGGTATATCTTGAAATTTCACTACATTAAAAGTAGGAAATATGCTCTTATATATTTTAAATCGGATTTTAGAATTTGTTCTATCGACGAGATATCCAACGTGGGTATACAAATGCATACTTGAGCTTGAACAATTTGGTAAAAACAAAAAAGAATTTAAATTTTCTTTATTGTTGGGCCACCCAATAAGGTTAAATGTCTTTTTCCATGCATTATTTTTATTATAGACATTAGCACTTTCTTCTCTCTTCCAATCCGGAATGCCATTATCAATTTCAAGTGCACTAAATATATTTTCATTTTCTATAAAACTTTGTATGATTTCTTCTTCGTGCTCTAATGAAGAATTCAAGTTATCATTATGAAGAAATAAATTCAAGGAATAAATTTTTGTATGCTCTGATATGGGCTTAATATTCAGAAAATAAAAAAATTCTATACAATTCACCCCAAGTTTTTCTTTATTGTTCTTATTTAAAAAATAACGAAACAACACATCAACTCTATAAAAAAATGAATATAGAACAAGTGGATAATAATTTATTAAATCATATATTATCAAAAATTCAAAAATCCTATTATTACCTTCCAGGATTGACTTATGATTCTAGGGAGTTAAAATTTTTGTGTAGGCATTTAGATAAGGAAATATTAAACAGCGTGAGTTTATATCCATATCATGGACAAAGAAATCCTCTATTGAAAACATCTACAAATTTAAATATTTTTCGATATATGATAGACAACATAAATCGTGTTTTACAGGAGTCAAGTGATATTAGACCATTCGAATCATATTTCGATAAGCTTAAATATAATCCAATTGAAGAAATTTATGAGGCCTTGTGTTTTATTCATTTCTTAGATGCTCATGAAAATTATATCAATGATACAAAAGAATTTAATTGTGTAGTGGAAAATTATTCAACGGATGATAAAAAAACATTTTCCGGGAGTAGAACGGAATGTTTAATTAAAGCATTAGATTTAGATTGGTGGAATAAAACAAGAAAAAAAGCTAAGATTTTTTCTATAGACACAGAAAAAAAGAAACACGTTGGCAATATATATAAATTGTTTAATGGATTAATGGGTTTTATCATGATGCATAACTCTCATGATCAAAATTTGTGGGATTCCATCGGTACTGCATGTGGTGACATCAAAGGGAAAAAGGCTGTAATTATTGAAGCTATATATGCTGGCCTTATAACTAACAACGACGTTACTCAAATTTCACAAATTCTTGCAAGCGAACTATCGCTAGATTCATCCCCAAATAAAGTAGCTGCACTTATTTACATAACTATTTTTTTATATAAGATTTTGTATTTTAGTTATATAAGATCGTCGAAATTTACTTAAAAATGAAAATGTCTAATATTTTATTTGAGCAATCACAATTTTCATTCTTGGTGTAGTAATTATTTTTAGACACAATTTGACAATATATTGGTAAATAATCTGGCCAAATTATAGAATCATCATTTCGAATTTTATTGCCCAATTCTAATACAAATTTTAAACACAAACAAAAAACATTCAAAGTTTTATTTATTTCAGCATGTTTTTGTAATACTTTGCGGAATATGATAGGAATCTGATATTTCATAAAATCTAAGCGCGACATAACATTTAAACACGCATTTTTGAGATTTGGAAAATAATGTTCTTGATTCTCATTAATCATATTAAATATTTTATCTCTATCAATAATACCCCTCGGATATGCTAGAATTATCCTTTTAAAATTTTTTATATCTTTAGTAAAAAATAGGAAATGAAAATAGGAGTATTTTAATCTAAAAATTATTTGACTGTATATAAAAAGATAATAGATTTTTTCTTTAATTTGTAGTCTAATAATCAATAAAATATCATTGTTTGAAATGTGGAGACCATAAAGTCTATCAATATTCTTAATTTCTAATGACATTTTAACGAAAAAATTATAATCTGATAATTTCAAATCCTTTTTTATCCAATTATCACTTCCATAGTAAGGCGAAACAGTATAAAATGATGTGGTCTCTTTTTTTTCGATGGGAGTAGACATGATACACCTTTCGTGTGTTAGGGGTATAACATACTTATTATATTCTGAAAATTCACTATCTGTAAAGGGTAAAGATCGAGGGGATGTACTATTCAAGTCATTAAAATAATCCTCTAAGAAACCTTCCATATCGACGGTTGTTTCTATTCCTGGAACAAATGATTTAAAATTTGGATGGCCGCTATCCATTTTGTTAATAATACAATAATATAAGATTTTGATTACCTTATTAAATTTTATCAAATAACAATTTTAAAACACAAAGAAACTATCTTTTGAATAAATATGCGTGTATATATATATAATATTAATATTTATATAATAAAAAATATTATCGTTTGTTAATATTGTTATTATTAATATTATTATTATTATTATTATTATTATTAACGGTGTAATTATTCAATTGTTTAAGAATTTTCTCAAAATATTGTTTTATGGTAGTAAATAGAAAAGGTGTGATATAGTATAAATAATGTTAAAATTTATCGCGTTTAATAAAAAAAAAGGTAAAATGTGGGTTGAAATTAATTAAATCCTAGAGCTAGTCTCATTAAAAATACGACTAGTAATAAATATTAAATATTTCACAGAGTAAATGATGAGGTACGTAAAAAACCCACCAACCCACTCACTCACTCACTCCTAGCCCCCCCCTCCGCCGCCCCCTCCCCCCCTTCCCATCCGCCCATTCTCAGTCCTCCCTAAACAATAAAAAGGGTGGCGATTAAAGCTAGTTGGTTAGTAAAGCACGCCGCAGCTATGGCCGAGGACGCAAATAAACTCTTTGTAGATATATTCATAAAAACCGTTACAACCAATGACAAAGTTGTAAACCCGGTTTTGGATAGTGACTGTATCTTTAATCTTTTGAAAATTCTTTATCCGGCGGCAACCGAAAACACTTTAAGTTTGCTAAAAGAAAACGGACTCAAGGAAATATTATCAAAAATATCACCATTTTCATCGTTTTCATATAAAAATATAGGACTTTGTCTCGTTCCAATTTATGAAAGAGATAACATTAATAAAGAATATATGAAATCAATACAGAAGGATTTTTCAAACTTTACGATTAAAACTATCCCACAATCTCAAAACGAACACAATCAAATAAATGAATGGGTTAAATCTTGTGGGTGGATTTATCAAAATAATAATAATAACAACAACAACAACAACAAGAATAATGAAAATTTTGTTGGAAATATCGAAAATCTAACTAGAATTTACTTTATGACAAAGTCAAAATATTTTGGTGAATGGGTATATAAATTTTAAAAATTTAATACTGAATTGAGAGATTTTCATGTCGGGCCTAATAAAACAAGGAAAATACTCACGATGAAAAGATGTGAGATAGTATCCCTTAAAAATTACACTGATACATTTGGTAGTCTTATTTGTAATGTTTATGAGCTCCCCTATAAAAATAACGATATGAATATGATAGTCATTTTACCAGATAAGATTTGTTCTAAACATGAATTATTAAATCAAGTGATTATTAATTATAATAAAAACAAAAACTGAAGAAAACTAAAAAAAAATAAACTTTACGCATATATTTATGCCAAAATTTCATATTAATAACAGTTTTATACTAAATGAAACTTTTATAAGAATACCAAAATTGGCTCCTTTGGTAGAAAATGCCGATTTGCGGGGAATTTTATGAGAAAACGAGAACACGCGGCCACGACCCGTTAATACCATTATTGAAACTTGTATTTATATTAATAATAATGAAAATGGAACTGAAATGGACGCACAAGCAAATGCCTGCTGTATGGATGGTGGACCTAATTATTATAAGCCCTTGAATTTGAATAAACCCTTTGTTTACAGTATTCACGATACTAAGTCTGGAAGAATAAGCATTTTGGGAATTTTTACATAACTGTAAAAAAAAACGAAAATAAAAAATTATCAGGGTTATTTTCCCTAGCTTTTATATTTATAGTATTACTAATATTTATAAATGTGCGTCGATATTCGCACAAATTCTTTACAATGTTTGAAGCCCGCCTCGTTCGAAGCAGCATTCTCAATAAAGCCACCAATGCCACCAAGGAGTTGTTAAATGAGGCGACATGGGTTGTACAGAATCTGTTATTCAACTACAGGCCATAGATACCAGCCACGTTTCTCTGGTATCTCTTAATCTACTAGCCGAGGGTTTTGATGAATACAAATGCGATCGCAATCTAGTTATGGGAATAAACATCTCCGTTATGTCCAAAATATTAAAGTGTGCTAATGACGATGATGATGTTATAACAATAAAGGCCAAAGACGGTTCGGATACGATCGCATTTACCTTTGAGTCTCACAGTCAACAAAAAAATTCTAAGTATATAATGAAATTAATGAATTTAGATCAAGAATATTTAGATATTCCTGATATTAATCAAAATTGCACAATTAGAATGCCATCAAATGAATTTTCCCTTGTCTGCAGAGATCTTAGTCAATTTGGAGATTCCATAAACATTGCTTGCATTAATGATTGTGTGAAATTTTCAACGGCCGGTGATATTGGCACCGCAAATATAAAATTTACAAAAACGTCTAGTGTAGATAACAAAGAAAGGGCCGTAGAAGTTGAGGTACAAGAACCCACCAAGATGACCTTTTCGTGTAGATACCTTAATTTATTTACCAAAGCTACCGCCTTTTCTCCTAGAGTATCTCTTTTCGTGTCCCTTAATATGCCTATGGTTGTGGAATATAGTATTGAAGGCGTTGGCAACATTCACTATTTTTTGGCTCCAAAAATAGAGGAAGAGAATAATAGCTAAATATTATTTTCGTAAATTACTTTAACAACCGTTGTTATTTCGTTATTACCACACTGTATTAGTGTAGTTGTGTTTTGTATAAGTGTTTGTCCAGTAAATTTATTTGTATATTAATAATAATTTTATTAAATTATTTCTATATATAATTATTGAGTTTTAAATATGAAATAATTTAGTTTTCCTATATCTATTTTATATCTTTTTTATTAATTTTATTAAATTTATAAGAAGGGACGCTTGGAATATATGGACTGAAAAACAATAAGAAAATAAAAATTAATTAATAATTATAAAAATAAATATAGATAAATTTTTTAGAAAATATTAATCGGAAGATAATTATGAGCATGTTGTTGGGGTGCTATGACCAAGAGATATTTAATGATTATTATCCAAACAATATCTTTACTCATCCAAATTTTAAACAAATTTACGAAAGAAAAGACATCGCAGAAGAATATCACGTTCATCAAAAAATACTTCTTCAGTGTACAAATCAAATGTCATATAAAAAAGAAATACTACCCAATAAACAACAAAACTTTTTATCATACGAACATTTTGAAATATTACCAGGAGAAATAGACCGGTTGTATGGATATATAGAGGTTATCGTTAATCAAAATCAATATTATCCATGTAGAACATGTTTAAGAGTTGATAAAAAGCAGCAACATATGCCCTTGTATATTGAGTTTGTAGATAAAATTGGTCCCCCTTATAACATTCCCGATAAAATGTTTATAACCGAGAATTTTGAAACGTTTTTTTATAATGCACTATTTAGAATTTTTTCTTGTGAACTTTGTGATTTTTTAAAGAAATATGATGATATTGATGTAAATAAATATTTTCTCGATAATGACGAGGGATTTGCAAGTGAAACTTCAGACGAAGGATATAATAGCGATGAAATGAGAAATGAAGAAGATGGGGTTAGATGTTAGAAGAAGAAAAATAAATGTATTGATGGGGGGTGGGGGGAGGAGAGAGAGGGAAGGGGAACCATTATTCCAATATCATCATGAATTATATATTTTCTGTTATTATCATGAAAAATTTTCGGAGTGTATAAAAATAAATGATAAACAAATCCAATCCAGTATATATAAAAATAAACGAATTGAGAAAAAAATACGAATCCTTTTATTTCATATTCATTCCCTCTTATTCGTTACCTGCCATCATATCTAATAGACAATAATACAGTCTATAAATTGGCACAAGATAAAGTATTAGTTGACCCTAATAGCTATTATCAGACAAAATAATAATTGTAAACGCAAAAAACAAAATTGCATAGAGTAGTTAGAAATATCTTCCTCACATTTAAATAAAAAAAATAAAGAATGTGAGTTATACTAAAAGACAAAAAAAATCAATCGCATATAATATATTTATATATATAAAAAATTGATGATAGTTATGTTTGCCACGTAATAGTAGTAACATATGCAGTTATATACTCTCCATAGCATTCCTCGCAAAAAGGTGTTTATAAACAAAACTTTTATAACACTTTATTTTAAATTGTTATGAAATATATGATTTAAAAAAAATACGATGACATTGACATGAATAAATAAATATCTTTCTATTTCTATGAAACGAAAATTATAATGAGCTAATGTTGTTGGAATTGAATCCGAGTATAAAAGGGGAAAGTATTCACCAAAGCTAACCATTTGTTCTAGGGATGGATTTAGATAACATAAACAGCGAGGACGAGGGATTCGCAAGTGAAACTTCAGACGAAGGATATAATAGCGACGAAACGAAAAATGAAGAAGGTGGTTATACGAAAGACGATCTTGAAATAGACGTTGAATATTATCATAGGTATAGAATGAAAATGGAAGAAAAGATATTAGTGGAAAGGCGGGAACCATTTTTCCAACACCATCATCATCAACAGAAAAAATAAACGCATGAATTTTTAGTAATGGAATTCACAAAAAACGTTTGTTTTATATTTAAACAACAAATAAAACGCTCGTGGCTACCATCTTTTAAATTATTACCAAAAAAATTGACTAAGTGTATAAAAATAAATTATAAACGTCTATATAAAATATACATAAAAGTTGATAAGTATTCCAATACAGCATATATAAAATTTACAAACAACCACTATAATGCTATATGTAGTACTAAATTTATTATCGCGGTCGTTTGGTAGTATTTCTAATAATGAATTGTTTACGGCCGAGAATATTTAAACATTTTTCACGTTCGTTCTCTTTTGGAATTTGTTTAGATAAAATTATAGAATCATAGAAAAAAAGGAAAATGTCAGTCAATGTATTTAGATTTTTAAATGGTTGGTTGTATGTAATATATACAAATATTATTATTTAATTGTTTAGATATAATAAATATAATAATGTTTCCCATTTGGGAAGATTATAAAATTCACGGGTTGAACAAAAATTTGAATCATCTACAAAATATAAAAAGAAAATATATACTACGCGAAGAGGCCGTATTTCCAAATGACGAGCTTGACCATTATTTCATTAGAATAGGATTAATAGAAATGAAGCCCCATAAATATGGAAATTCATCGATAATTAATTTGCCCACGGTTTTTGGGGCCGTTTCACCCCAGGAAGTCCTTCTTGGACTTGTATGTCCCAATGAAAGTACGAATAAATATTATGAAAAAATATTTTATTGGTTTGTAGAAAATCCAATGTGTGATTTATACAACAAATTTAATATGTCTATTTCACAACAAGGTATTGATTTAAGTAATCCCATATCAGCTTTAGGTGAACTTATTACGCCATGCAGAAATAAGAATATTTGGTTTTTTAAGAATGATTTAATTAATTGTCAAAAACTGAATATATTTATAAAACTAACCACTTCAGATATGATCGAGATATTAAAAAACTGCCCTGATCCTAGTATAAGTTTAGATTCTAATAATTATCTTATTGATGCTCCCGAAAAATTTGTACAAATAATAAACAAATTGAGAAAGAAACACGAATCGTTTGATTTCATATTCAATTTTATTCATTATCTACCCTCGCATGTATCGCATCTAATAGACGATAATGCAGTTTATAAATTGGCACAAGATATTGTATTAGTTGATTCTAATTGCTTTTACCAGAAAAAAAATAACCGCAAACACAAAAAACAAAATTGCATAGAGCATTATTAAATATGGAAGAATATATTTCATGTCGTAAAAATAAAAGTGAAATACCAGAATATATTTTCATGCACAATAAATATTCCACATAAATGTAAGAAATATAACGAGAATAATCTAATAATTTTTGAAGTTATTTATTCAATAAATGAAGGCGACTTGGTAACTTCATTTAGAAATATCCTCCTCACAAATAAACAAAAAAATAAAGAATATGGATAATATTAATAAAGTAGAAAAAAAAACAATGGCACATATAATATTTATATATCATAAAAAAATGATAATTATTTTTGTCACAAAATTAATTAATTGGTTGTTAATTTTACCTGCAAAGGATTACATATATATATAGATATAGATATCAATTACTTACCACTATCGCAGCTCCTTTTTTCTTCCTGTATTTCAAAAGAACGAGCAAATAAATGTACGCAGTGTAACGATATCTCTTCCCCCTTTTTTTACTTGTTCTCGTTGTGGGTACAGCGAGACTATTTTTGTGTACACATTATACCCGCCGACATTAGCTTTTACTGTTATACTTCTTTTTGTTTATATGGCTATTAGCTAGTTTAAAAAATAAAAGACCACCAATTTATATATTTTTAACTAACCAACTACAACCTTTTCTCTAATTAGGCTAAACTTCGTTAATTGGTTTGTTGGTAAAAACGACGCAAAATATTTTTAAAGCATTTTTATTCATAGACAATTACACCTTTTTTTTATTCATATCATTCACCAATATTTTAGATAATCTATATACATTATTGTCAGCATCCAAAAATATATTATTTTTTTCATCATATTGAAGATCTACTGTCAATAAATCTTTTTCCTTAATTTTGATTATTGTATCTTTATTTATTACAATTATGCCATTATATGAAACGAGCCTTTTAAATTCTAGCAAATTTTTATGATGTGACATAATAGCGGTATGGAAAAAAGTAGGTTGATTGGTTATTATACTTTTTTGTGAAAATTATATAAATAAAACACATAGAAAATATTTCAAATTGTTGATGATATTTAAACTGGTTGTTTATTTCACTATCATATATCTTATTCTTTCTTTATAAAAAAATGATAATTAACCATAAAACGAGAACAAAAACAACGACAATAATAATACATTTGATTATACTCTTGGTAATTATTATCATTCTTCATATCATATTTTAAAATTTTACTAATAAAAATCAGATATCACTGCTTTATTTAGATAAAAACAATAGTTAACAAATATTACAAAAAGAAAATAAGGGAGTGGAAATATATAATGTATTACCATACACCGCAACAACAAACAAAATGCCTTCTTGGGATATAGAAAATGAACACGAACACGAGAATGAAAAAGAAATTAATCCTCCTTTTTTCACTTGTTCCGAAAAAGAAAATATTTCAAAAAAATCATTATCATCATCATCATTTTTTCCTAATAATAATGAAGAATGTTTAGATATAAAATTTCCTATATATGATAAAACATCTCATAGTTTATTATTATTTCCTAAAATTAATCAAAAATATTTATTACCCAATAGTAAAGAAATACCTTATCATAATAAATTTGGTGGATTCGGTTACTGTGGTTTTGGGAAATTATTATTTGATATAAAAACTAGTAATAACTGGTCTTGTTATTGTTATGCTCCAGAATATTTTGGAGGAAAAATGTGCGATGAACCTCAACAAAAAATGATTAAGGAAAATAAATGTATTAAAGTTGCACATAGAACTAATATTCTTAATGAAAATATATTATCCTTTAATCCTTTTATTGATGGCATCTGTACTCATTGTATTTCTCCGGAAACTCAAGTACCCGTTGTTAACGCAACATTTCCTTTGTGCAAAGAAATTAATAGTGAGGTAGAAGAAAATGAAATTGTAGTAACAAAAAATGAAAATTATTTCAAAGATCCGTGCAAATATGATGCATTAAATCCTCATTTATATAACAGCCCAAACAATAAATATGTACCAGGTTACGGTTGTGTTTGTGATTTTCATAATGGTTTTGTTGAAGGGATATTAGAAAACCGCAAGAGCCCAAAAAAGGAAGAAAAAGACGAAGAAGAAGTGTCAAATGTGTGCATTAAAATTGGAAAAAATAACACAACTTCATTTCATACAACAGATATTGCATATTATACACTGAATAATAATTTTAAGCCCATACAAGTACATTCTTATAAAGAATTAGAAAGTCCATTTAATATTATTTTTCCCAACAAAAAAGAAATTTTAGTAAAACAACATTCTTTGAAAAAGGCAAACAATCATGATTGGTTAAATAGAGTTATCAAACCATCAAGAGAATTTCCAATTCGTCATATGCATCACCCATATAAAAAATGGCCGGTCGTTCATAAGAAATTTTTAGTTAATCAATATACTCAAAAAGAGTTAACCCATCCAATATCTGCCCTTAGATTAGCAACGGGAAGAAGATTTGAAACTAAACACTGGTATGAAACAACTAATAATCGTTTTTTGAATAATGCAGTACTTGGGCGTCCTATAGTTTATACATTTCATAATAACAACACACCCTGGACGGGAAAAGTCTTTTTAAATCCATTGGGAGCAGTTTATCGTCAATATTACGGGGCTACTATTTTATCAAAACCAGGAGAAATTGTAAAATTACAGTTAAGGGGTTATAAGCAAGAAGAGTATCCCGATAATTCTATTATCGCCTTACCGCCCGACTATAAAACAGAAATGATGGATAAAAATCAAATTGTATACGTTCCTTCGATTTTTCTAACTTACAAAGTAGAAGATTAAGTAATTAATCAACTAACGCTTTTATACATTATTAAAACCCCGCAAAATAATATAACGGTATTAATTTAACAAACAAACATAGGTGTTTATAATTACTACACTCTTTTTCTTATTTATAGCCAAATTACTTAAACACAACTACTTGGGAAATAATTTTATGTTGGTAACAATTATAGAAAATATATACTGTATATATATATATGTATATATTTATTATAGTGAATATATATATATATATATATATATATATATATATATATATATATATATATATATATATATATATATATAAAAACTAATAATTTCTATTAATATCAATAATATTATTGTTGATAACACTTACATAATGTATGAAATAAAAGAAATCCACGGAGATTCGTTTACGTGTCCAAAAAATGTATCATTGGCGCATTGCGTTTCCCGGGATTTTTACATGGGGGGTGGAATTGCTTTAGCTTTTAAGGAAAAATTCGATAATGTTCAAAAACTTAAAAATCAAAATTGTAGTGTGGGTAATGTAGCCATTTTAGATGAAAATGAACGATTCATTTACTATTTAGTAACCAAAGAAAAGTACTGGGAAAAACCTATATATGAGAACTTGTCTAGTTCTTTGTTGTCCATGAAAAATCATGTATTTAAAAATAATATATCTAAAATAGCGATGCCCCGTATTGGGTGTGGAATAGATGGTTTAAAATGGTCATGCGTTAAAAACATTCTTAGTGATATTTTTCAATTTACAGACATTGAAATAAATGTTTATTATTTATAAGATACCGAATAAAAGCATTTGCTTTATTATTGTTATTCTGATATTACGAGAGGAAAAAATGGAGGGGGGTGCATGATTAATTTATCATTTCTCTCTAATATTTTTTTGGTTTTTTCATATATATTAAAAAGACTTTTAAAGTTTGATATTAAAATAATCCACGTTATGATAAGCATAATAATTATAAAGAATAAAACAATTTTATAATATTTCATATATCTAGTTTTTTATTTTACTTAAAAAAAATAAGATAAAAGTAGCCTTCTTGTCTTGATTATTAATTACGTATACTTCTTGTGGTTAATACAATTCTCATCATGCAGGTTTTTATAAAAACCTTAACAGGCAAAACTATAACAATAGATGCAAACCAGTCTGATACTATAGAAAATATAAAGTATAAAATTCAAGATAAAGAAGGCATTCCAACAGACCAACAACGCCTTATTTTTGCAGGCAAACAATTAGAAGACAATCGGACACTTTCTGATTACAACATTCAAAAAGAAAGCACCATTCATCTCGTCTTAAGACTAAGGGGTGGGGGGGGGGGGGAAGCACCTCATAATAAAATAAAAGTTATTAAAACTTAATCCAAACAACATATTTTTGTAAAAAATTTTCTCTGTATTTTATTATCATCCCCCCATTTGGGTAAAATCATTTGTATATTATTTTGATTTGATAGTAATTCATTTTCTTCTTTACTAAATTTTTCGTTTAATAACCGGTACTCATATTCGGATAATTTTAACCCAATATTAATATCATTAACGTAAGCTTGATTTTTATAATAATCTTTCTCTGTAAGAATATCATTAATTTTTTTTTGACTCTTCATCTTCATTTTTGTTTTCATTTGTGATATCCATTACTCTTTTTATGTAAACTGATTCTTTAATATTGTTTTCTATTATTCTATGAATGCATGATTGAATAATGGAGGGAAGGTGTGAATTTTCATTAATATTTTTACACTCATTTGCAAACATATGGGCTAAATCTTTTGGGGTAATTGATAATTTATCAACATCAATAAGATTTTGATTCAGCAATTCACCTTCTAGATAATCTCTTAATTTATTTTCCAGTGTTTTTGTTTTTATTTTGCCTAATTTTTTCATGATACTCATTGGTAACTAATTCTATTTTAATGGTATATGTATATAAAAAAAGTTAAAGAATTCAGTGTAATACTTTTATTCATTATTACTTATATACTTAATTGATTGATTATATAAAATATAAAACTACCAGAAAGACATTATTTTTTTTATTTATTTACCAGAAGATCCAAATCCTTTATTGCCCCTACAAGATTCTATTTCCCATTTTTCATTTTTGATGTTTTCAACTAAACAGATATCAATTCCCGAAAAAAATTTTATTTGGGCAATTCTATCCCCAATATTTATTTCAAAAGAATTATTTGGATTAGAATTATGCAAGACCACTTTTATAGGTCCATTATAATCCGAATCTATCATTCCCGCAACAACATCTACATAATTATTCAGAGCTATGCCAGACCTAGATTTAATCTCTCCGTGTATTTTGGAAGGAAATTTCATACATATGCCAGTATCAATGGCAATTCGTTGACCGACAGGAATATTTTAATTTTGAGCACTATATAAGTCATAACAAGCCGCCCCCGTTGATCCTTTAGTAGGACATTTAGCATTGTCTGAAATTAACTTAAAGCTGACTTTTAGAATATTTTCCTCCATTATAATTATTTCTTCTGGGTGTGTAGTAATATGACTATATAATACCAAGAGCATTACCATTTATATGAAATATTTTTGGGAAATAATAATAATATTTATAACCTATTGTGGCAAGCCAAAACGATCGATAATTTTTTTTTGACCAAAAAAATCTATTTCTGTCTGTTTACGCATATAAAAAATAGGACAGTCACGATTACTGCATATAACTTCTTTAATTAATGATCCTTGACACCTTTGACATTCAGTCCAAAATTGATTGAATTTTTTTTCGAGTGTAGCTAATTTTTCAATGTGGTGTGTATACAAACCTGTTTCGTGTACTTTACAATTATTACATAAAGCGTTATATTCTACATCATCGGGTACTATTTTTCTTTTTAATAAAGGAATTTTACAATTTATACAAGTTGGATGTATTTGAAAAAATTTACTTAATGGTCCTACTCTACTTATTGGTAAACTCTTTTTTTGTGTATGCTCTCCTATTAATATATAAGATTCGGTTTTATCACCGAGAATAGGTTCAAATATTCAAATAAGTGGCTTACTTAATTGATGTTTTAAATAATAATCATAATCTAATGGAATATTATTTTCTAATACATATATTGGATCTTCAGCCCTTCCATAAATAGGACTTTTTTTAAATCCACATATAATAACGTATGGAATTCTATCGCCAAGTTTTGGAGCACTACCGGCATCTCTTTTTCTTAATTTGATGGCTAGCTCATTGTGAATTTGCTTTCCTTTATATTCTTCTGCTTTTTTTGTTAATTCCTTTGTAATAACTAATTGAGAGATGTCAATCTCATTACAAAGTAACTTTGATATGGTTTGTTTGACAAAATTAAGGGCTTCTATTGGGTTTCTATCAATTAAGATTTTTTTCAGACAAGTATTTATGGCCTTAGCCACGAGTGGGCAATTGTCTCTACGAATTGTTTCTAGCCCCTTGCAATCTATTTTATCATAAGTATTAGCATTTGTATAATAAAGACCAGCATATCTTTTTTTATTAATAAGCAAGTAAGGGAAATATATTTTCTCAAAATCAAGTTTGATTGGCTAGATAAAAGACTGAGTCACATGATTTGCCGCCTCCTTGCCCAAATTTATGGCCTCTTCTAAAGTTTCAACTCCAAAATTAATCATAACAGAATCGGTATCACCATATATAACTATAGCATTGTTATATTTTTCTTCAATCTTGTTTTTGGTAAGAGAAATCATCGTTCTTCCAAACGCCGTAACACTTTGTGATATATGTAAACACGGCAATTTACCAATTTGTGCGCCCGTAAAACCATAAACAGAATTAGCCAATATTTTATATGCCAGTTGTCTACCATCAAAGACTTTCTTTTTCCATGGATCTTCTTCGTTTTTTAATGCAATTTTCGCCTTCTTACGAGCAATTAAAAAGGATTCTAAAATTTCTGGAATTAATCCCTTGCGCTTATGACATTTTACAAAATAATTATTAGAAGGTGTAATGATATAATCGTCAGTTTTCAGAGCCATTTGATTAATATATCTTTTATCAATAAAGGTTGTATAACACAGATTATGTGCTATCATTATCGATGGATATAATGATACAAAGTCTAAAGTAACGATTGGAACGTTATAATATCCTCTTTTTGGTTCAATAACTGTAGCTCCTTCATATTCAAAACTCTCCTTTTTATCAAACACCGGCAATACTAAATTCTGTTCTTTGGCTTTTCTTAGTATTTGTGAAAAAATTTTAATCTGTTGTCCTCTATTTATAACATATGATAAAGGAATGCCCGTTACGCGTGCCATTTCTATATAATTGACTACACACATCAATTTATTCAATAATTTTAAAGGAAGAATAGAATCTTTTAAACAATATTCAGCCAGTCTTTTTCTAGTCTGATCATTACCATTTTGTAATTCAGAAATTATAGAATGATGAACATCTTTTTGTTCGTTAAGAAAATGATAAGATACAGAATTTAAAGTATATGACCGAAGTTTGTGTTCTTTTAGTATTATTGTTAAAAGGTCCATTAAACACCGTCCATCTATGTTAATGATTTTGTTATTTCTTTTTCCTGTTTGTTTGTTTTGGGTTATGGTATCTAATATTGTAGATTTTATTCCTTTTACCCTTCCTAAATGAGCAAATACTGGCAAGTTTAAATGCTTGGCGCGGTTAAGTAAATATGGTAAATCAAAATTATTAATATTATATCCAGTAATGATATCGGGGTCAATAAACAATAGGAATTTTGACCAATTTTCTAACACTTCTTTTTCTTCCTGAAATGAAAAAATTTTAGAGCCCACAATGGGAGCACAACTATTCAAAGTAAAAACAACACTTATGAATGGCTCAGTCTCTCCGTGCCGCGTAACAACATTTCCAATTTGTATGACCGGATCTATTTCGGGTTCTGGAAATATTCCCCGTCTTCCCCCACACTCAATATCAAAAGATAATATTCTGAGTGGGGCAATAGACGCCCATTCTCCTTCGGGTTCATAAATAATTATTTTTTCCCACTCAAAAACGTTAACCTCTAATTGACAAGTAATATTTTTAAAATTTGTCTCATTATTTTTTATTTCCCACTCACCAATAGGTAACTCGATCCAACAACAACCAGGCATCTGAGCATCTGTCATAATTCTAAGTGTAAAATCAACATTTGATTCGTAAACCCGAAAGTAAGTGGGATGTTTATCTATCACTAACCCATTTTCAAGAATAATCTTAGCTATAGATATTAATTTTGGTAAAGCCACAGTAACTTTAAAAAAACACAATGATGACGATGATTTTTTTTCTTGATATCCATATATACTTTGTTTAAACACCCTATCTACACTTAATACGTATTCCTTTAATTTAATTTGATCTTTTGTTTCATTCAAGTAGATTTTTCGATTCAGAGCCCTTTTTATTTGGTCTGAATATGAAACTTGTTTTTGTGAATCTAATAAATTCACAGAAACATATATATAAGGAAAAAATCCAAATACATTACAACAAATAGTATTCCCTATATCATTTAATCCAAATAATCTTATTATGGGTACCTGCTGCTGCTGCTGCTGCTGCTGCTGCTGCATATTATAACCACCACATTCCTTTTTTCTTACCGGATAACCAATATAATAATCAATATCCATCTGCTGAAAACACAATTTATTTGTATTGGGAGTTGATAATGGTGCTGCTGGCCTATTCCATTCTTGGAGGAACCTATTTTTATTATCACCATTTTCAAAAAATTGCCGCAATTTGCTTATTTTACAACTCATTTTGAATTATATCTTATGAAAAACTATTAGATGTAATACCAATTTCATGTAAAGCCGTTTAAAAATAAACGGCTTATATATAATTTATATATAAATATCTTTTAAATTACCAGGAAAATAAATTTATATTAAATTTGTAAATTGGGTACCTTTTTTGTTATACTAAAAATTGGCAACATATTATGCATTTCTTTTTAATAAAAAATGTTTACAAGAAGAACAAAACATAGATGATATTGATAGTATTACCTATTATATGTTAAAACCCAAAGACTTGGCCTCACGGATGACATATAATATAAAAAAACATGGCCACAAATATGAAAGAATTATTATTTATTGTATAACTGATGTGATAAATTCGAAAGAATACGCTATTTTTCCTGAAGTCGGCTCATCTGGCAATTATTTCATGATGAGTCTTTATGTATTTATTAATATATTTTTAAAAGAAATTTATAAAGAAGATATTTACCAAGACGTAAAAAGTATAATTGGTGTTTTCATCACCACAGAAGAAATTTATGATAAGGGTAAAATACCTCCACTTTATAATGCGGTCAATTTAGACGATGAAAAAGACGAATTAAAAAACGAATTTGAACGTGGATCGTTCGGGTCGTGTTCCGAGATTACAATTTACCAATATTTGTTAAAAAAACATTCAATAGCGACAAAAGAATTGAATGGTTTGAAAGAGGTGAAAAGGTTGATAATACAAAATAAAAATGATTTTGTTATGCGGGTGGATCACAAAGTTATACCTCATATTAATAATCAAATGTTTGATGAAAAAAAAGTATCTCTTAAAAAATAATCCTTTCGGTTGATATTTCATGATTTTCATGAAAACATAATAAAATATTATCATTGTCGATTTCATTAATATCATCATTCGTACGTGTAAACATTAAATTAGAAAAATTAATACGCCCGAATGATAGCAAAGTATTAAATTGAATATTAATATTATTTATTATTTCATCTATTAAATTTGCGTTAAAACAACATTTTGCATAAGAAATGTTAGAATAAGTATCCGAATTTAGACGACTTAACTCAACTAGCCTCTGCCTGTGTTGTTCGGTTACAGAAAATTTAGAATGAGGAGAATTATTGGAAATGATAAAGGACAGGAAAAAAAGCTTCGAATTAGTATTATTTTCTTGTTGTTTTCTAAAAATTTCTAAAAGGGACACAAATAACATATAATCATCTAACCACGTTTTAGGATCTAGAAAAATTATAACAATGAAATTATTAATATAGTTACAATTCAGGTATTTTTCCAAGTTGTATAATTCGTCCTCTAGAAATATTTGTTTATTGTTTTTTTTAGAAATGTTTATATATAAACGAAGATTTTCATCTATGTCCTTTAAAATCTTTCTTTTCTTTATTACTTTTTGGTTATTTATTATTAATATCAATGTTTTTTTGTTTTTATAAGAAGGATTATTATTATTTCGGGGTGTGGTATGAAAATAATGATTATATGTTGTAGTGTTGATATCATTGTTGTTATTTTTTGGATAACAATAACAACAAAAGGAAAACATTTTTTTAATATTAAAAAAAACAAAGTATGATTATTTCTGAAATATTATTTTAGGTTATATTTATAATCTATGTAGGACTTTTCTGTAATTTATTACAAAAACACTTATTTAAAAACCCTTTTGATGAATTATATCCTCCTATTGGTTTTTATTTTGCATCGCCTATATCAAATCAATATTCTGATCATTCATATTATAATGTATCGGTGTTTTCTAATGCAAATGAATTTACTCTTGATTTCATGATTCATATTATGCCACAAGATTTGTATTTCTTTTTGAATGATAATAAATTAATTTATCATCCCAAAGAAGAAGAGTTATCTGAAATGTGTGATCACGAATTTTGAAAAGCCTTTCTCGTTTTATTAGACAAAAAGGACGATGATTCAATGGATGTCATATATACTCAAAATATATGTCACAGAAAATTAGATTACTTAAAAAATTTATACAAAAATAAAATTTTTTACAAAACATTTGATAAACTACAGAATCCGGAAACGATAATAAATTTAATTTTGAATTTGGTAGACAAGGGAAAAAGTTTCAGAAAAATTCTTAAACATGCCAACAGATAATAACTATTCACGGGAAAAAGAAGCAAAATTGTTAACTGAGATGAAATATTCACCTTCACATGATATGTCAAAAATAATAACCGAAAATGGAGAGACTTTTATGCAATTAGATTCTATGTACGAGTATTATGACTACAACAGTGGAACAAAAAAACAAATTGTTAATTTTGAAAAGGACGTCGAAATCATAAATTATTCTAATATTAAAATTGCCGACATTGATCATAATTCAAAGAGCAAACTACCGATTTCACCTTGTTTATTAAAATTATATTCAGGAAAAATAGTAGTTTCCATTCCTTATTGTGAATTAATTGATATTAGTCAAATTTAATTTGGAATATAATTCTAAAAATTTGATGGTAGATATAACACAATTTCCGTTTTTATTTTTGGGTAAAATACAATTGTTGGAGAAACATATGTACAAGTTGTTTTTTTCGTATAATTTTCCTGATTTTGAGTAAGAAGTCTTAAAATGTTCATGAAAAGGACAATATACATTTCTAGTATCATTATTAATATCATTATTATAATTTTTCGTGTTGTTGTGCATATGTAAAATATTTTTACATTTCTGGGTAGCCGACGAAAAATCATTTGTTTTGTTGTTCTTGTAATGATTATTTTTCTTATTATTATTATTATTATTATTATTATTATTTCTTGGAAACTGTTTTATTCTAAGTCTATAGAATTTTTCATCGTCAACATATATTTCTTCTAATGAATAATTTCCCATTATTATTATGATGAAGATGGCAACAAAGAAGAAGAAGAGTATAATAAGTATTTATTCCAATTTGCAAAACCCTTTATACTTAATCCTCAAATAACTTTTAATAACCTTTTTAAAATTTTCTGATAAATTTGAAATTATTTCATCATATTTTATATTTTCCAAATCAATATGGGTTTTATTTGTTAGAGTATTAACGATTTTGTCATGATAGAACTCTATATCTTTAGGATGATATACCAATTCACCGCTCATGACTACTGATGTATAAATTGAATCTTTGGGGTCTGGTATATTGTAAGTTGATAAAACGAAGGGCAGAAAAACACTTGGATTGATTATTATATATAAATTTATAACATTATTGGCGTCACCATAATTTAATATAAAATGATAATAACGTGGGGAATTATTATCCTTGTTTTCTTGATTGATTCTCAATTGTCCTATTATATCGAATTGTTTACCTTCTTTGTGATTGAAATATATTTTATTTATATTATTCGAAGAAAAACTATTTATTATATTTTTTTTCTTATTGTTTAATAAACTTTTCTCTTCTTCTATTATGAGGATATTTTTTTCGTTTTGGTTCATAAATTCATTTATTTTATCAACAACGCCCATATTAGGTCTCGTTGGGGAATAAAATATCCCATCAATATACGTTGACATTTTTTAAATGGAATTAAAAAATGGCAGAAAAATCATATGTATACGAATTCAATACAACACCACATCATATTACTGAACGTTTTAAAAAAATATTTGAAGAAAAAACCTACAATACAGTAATATTAGGTATAAACAGATTTTACGTATGTCCTATAAATATACCAAAACATATGTTAGAAAACAAAAACAAAGAGGATTTTTTAAATTATGGTAGTATTAACAAAATCTATTATATATTAGAGGAAAACGAACGAGACACGAGTATTATAACTGTCATGTTTAAAACCGATCAACATTTTATAAATTTATATTTAGTATTTAATAATAACATCATTGATTATAAGAGAAGTTACATAATCATGGGGCAAGACCCCTCCTTAAATATATCTCTAATGATTCCTTCCCTTCTCTCAAAAGATGATGATTGGAAAACGTTATTTTATGGTGTTTTTTGGAGGATGGGATTCATATAACGTCTCCTTATTTATTCCAAGAATTTTTCAGAGAATATACAAATAAAGTAAATAAGAATATATTGTATTTTAATGTAAGAAATACAAAACAAATAATGAAAATGTTATATTCTGACATAGTACCTATTCCATACATCCCTTATTTTTATCACCTGGTTTGTCACGCAGAAATGGAATATATTTTACAAAAAGATGAACCAGAAGAAGATGACCCATAAATTAATATTGTTAATAATACTCATAAAAATGGTAGAAACTGAAACCAAAAATTTTTTTTATATATATATTATATATATATATAAAGTGGATACATAAAACACTTGGGTCAGTTGGCCAATTATTTTAATAATCAACTAAAAAAGAAAATATGTCAAATAAAACTCAATTATATGGATTATGGGATTCGCGTTTGTACCCATCAACAGAATACCATCGTCTTGTTATATATTCTAAATTTTGTGATAATATTATGAACGCTTCAAGTGGATGTTCGGAATGTATCGAAAATTTGTGTTCAGTACAAATTTTATCTCTTATTGAACAAATTGCAACGTGGGCAGTAACTGATGGAGGTAAATTTACAAATGGGGAACAATATCTAGAATCAATAGACACTAACACGAAAGATACAGAAGGAAAACCAATATTTCTGTTATTTATTTCTATAGCTAAAATCATGCCACATGAAATGGCAAATATATTCATGCCCGCAGTAATTGATCATTTTTGTCAACAAATTGGTAAAGAACAAATAGATACAAATTCCTTGAACCAAAAAATTAATTTTCATATATTATTTGATACATTTTCCCCTTTGGTTATTGCTAAAACATTAGACAACCTTTCTCATTGTTATCAAGGTTTATTATACAATTATTTTTTTAGACACTCGTGGGAGGTTAGGTTTCGTATAAACAGACTTAACATAACAGAATGGTATATTAATCCCCATCGCGTATTTTATGATGTCAATTTATGTTATGAGCTAATAGAGCGATTAATGTATAAAATACGTAAATTGAAATTACCCGCTATTATTGGATGTTTTGAGCCAATTTTAAATCCAATAGCATTTTGTTTAGAGTGGATGATTGATGGATTTTTTCATGTCATAGGGCCTTGTATTTTAGCTGGAACTCGTGATTGTAATTTTTTGAAAGTAAATGGGGCATTAATGCGTGGCCTTATAGTTGTTACTACACAGATAGATATTGATCCAAAAACAAAGACATCCTTTTTAGCCTTTTTGGGACATTTATCAGATGCAAATTTTGAGCAGGTTATTACTAATTGGTTACCAATATTTTCCCAAACAAATCAAAATAATTTTGATCATTGCTCTGCTGCTAGAAATGTTAGTTGAAAATGTTATTCATGAAGGAAATTTGGCACCTCTTATTTGTGAAAACAAAGAAGATATAGTTGATAGTTTTGAATATTTTTCTGAAAATAAGTGGTTGTGTATGTATTTAAATTCGAACAAAATGTCAACCACCACCCTTGAAATGGCTAAGGTGGCCATATGGAACGAGCATTGGAGATTATTCAGCCACGTATTAGAAGATGGGAATTTTAGTCCAGGAATTATAAAACATTTAGCAGTATTTTCAAGTAATAAAGTTATTGGAACTGAGAAACTATTGAATAAATATCATACGTGGTTACCAAAAACGCCAGTGATACCGGAAGGATTAACTTTATTGCAATATTGTATTAAAAATGAGGTTAGTAATTTTTATCAAATATTAAAACTAATCCATATAAAAAATAATTTGAATGTTCCTGGTTTAGATGGCCTAACTCCCATTATGACCGCCTTTTGTGTTAAAAAAACAAATTATTTTCAACTTTTATTAAAAGCTAGGGCCTCTTGTTTTCTAAAATCTTCCACATTAAATCAAACAATATTTCATAGGATTGCTACAGCAAAGGGTAATAAAAAGTTGATATTAATATTGAAAGATTGGCAAGATAGAAATCCGCTTATGTTGCTTCCAGATATAGAAATTAGACAACGCGATGGAAATTATACGGCACTACAACTAGCATTACTCTTAAAACGCAATGATGTTGCCAGGCTTTTAATGTCTCTGTTTCATAGCTCACCCACGAGTTTATTTGGTAATTCCAGCATATTTAATACGGCTGACATGATGTTTCTTTATAATAATGCTACAGGATTACAAATAATCAAATCAGTATCATCATCGTTCATTCCCAATTTAACACGAATATATGGTTCATATTTGGATGGGACAATAGAACGCCCAACCAATGTGGAAACGTGGCCAGTGTTTATAATTCCATGTGAATACATTTTGACAACATATGATTTTCCAGTGTCCCCAAACGAAGAATCAATCCATCGTGCTTTGTGGGGTTTAAGTGATAAACAAGATAGTGAATGGGTAACCATTGGGGAAATAGAAGGAAAAATAGAAAGTTGTCCAATTTGTTTAGATGACATGAAAAAGTAATTTATAACAGAGTGTGGTCACAAGTTCCATCCATTTTGTTTATCTCGTTACTTTTCTTATAATAAAATTTGTCCAGTATGTAGATATGATAAAATAATAAATCTTCCTGTTGTTTGCAATCAGAATAAATATCCCGCCAAACCACCCCCACCACTGTTAAACGAAAGACTATTAGTTAACCCCCCCTCAACTAACACAATATTACCTTATAGAATTCTTTATAATACAGTTCATTTTTGTAATAGTTATAAATTTATCCCACCTTTTATTTGTGGACATATTTTTTAATGCTATTTCCTTGTACATCAAGAATGGGTATCTGAAACTAAATATTTTAAATAAGAAATATATATTTGTGGTACATGTTATATACAAACCTTGTTATATTTCAAACAAAAATATAACAATGAGGAAAGAATATGTTTACAACTTTAGCTTGGTAACTCCAGAGATTTTGGGGTTTGTTTTATTTAGTAATAATAATACATTAACGGACCTGGGAATAAAAATATTGTCAGCGTATGCGGCGCATAAATTTTCCATGAAATGTAATAATGGATATTTTTATAAAGTATCAAAATTAGAAAATGAAAAACTATTGACTGAAAGAAAATTATTAAAACAGGTAATTTTAACCTTTGATGTTATATTGGTAGAGATGAATGAAGAAGATAAAATGAATTTGATTGTTAGAGAAAATGAACAAACAATGATGATGGTATCACAAGAAAGAGAATATAGAAGATTTATTAATGAGAACCACCCATTATTAATAAAAAAATTTAAGGGGTCGTGTAATGATCTTTCGTGTATGACGTTCTATAGCCGAGAAATAGAAATCCTATTTGATAATTATCGTTTGTGTATCAATCCAAAAAAAAAAACGTATAATATTCAATATAAGAAAATGAGAGAAAAAAAGGAAACTTTTGTACGAAATATATTGACTCGTGAAATGTTATATATAAACGATGAGGGTCCCGTGTATAAAGAACCTTGTTTCATTATATTGGTAAATAATAACAGTATCATAGGTTTAGCTTCCTTTTTAGAATGTAATAACTTTGCTGTAAAGACAGTTTATATTGAACAAGGCCCCATAAAATTATATCAGCGAGTACAACCCGATAATTATACACAATCCTATCCATTTATTTTAGAGTACGAAGAAAGTTATGTGAATAAACAAACTTCTGATATATTGACTTATTTTGCTATGTGTTGGAGATTAAATGCTTCTGTTTCTAAAAATGTAAACAAAATTAATAATGTATTAGATAACTACATATCTGCATCGAGTAAACCACACCATGTAATTAATGAAACCACAATAAAAAAATCTAATATATTCATGAAATTTAATGGTATTCCCGCTACATTAAAATTTTACACTTATCATTTTGTTATAAACAATGCAATGATGAGTGAATCTTATGAGCACTGTATACCCGATAATATAGTTTATATATTAAAAGATTACATATTTTTAGTTGAATGTAATTTATATAAAACTAAAAATCGTTGCGTCATCCCAAAACCCAAACCTATGGTTATTATTGATATTCAAACAAATGCATTTATAGCAGAAGATAGAATGAAAATTATTCAAGACTTAAGAAATTCCATAGCTTCTTATTTATATGATTACTTTATATTTTTTCAAGGAGAGACGTGTAAAGGGATTTCTTTATGTGGATCTTTACAACCAAAAAATCAGGTCAAAAATATGATCGATAAGAATATTTACGAAGTAAAATTAGATGCTTCTTCATCATCAAACGAAATTTCTGATATTATTAGGGAATGCCCAGATAAATATAAACCAAACAGTAGTTATATGATTAACATTATACGGGCACTCCAAAAAATGAATTGAAGTGTGTTAATTAATAAATAGACGAAGAAAAATTATTAAATGATGTATAATAAAACACACACACATATATATATATTTTAAGAAATTGCATAAATGACATATATTTTAGATACTAAATGGTAATAAATATCATGTTTTTACATTTGCTAGTATTAAAATTTTTAATTATATGGTTAATTTGAATTAATTTATTGATATTTTCTTTTAAATTTTTCGGTAAAAGCCAAATATTTTCATGTGACAATTGAAGAAGACATAGATATTCTAACGTTTGGGGCCTTTTAAACAACTCTCGTTCATTTTCATCCAGGAATTCATAAATTGTATTTGTATTATGGTGAATTTCCCAATTCCAACAATAACTATTATTATTTGACGAAAAAATATTAGCAAATGTACTAAAGTGGGGTGTTATAAACATTTTACCACATATAAGCGGATAATCATGACTTAAAACTTTTTCAATAGTATTAACATTCAAATTTATATAAAGGTTTAAATTATCAATATATTTTGACCGGAAAGACAATATGTAATTAGTCTCTTTGTACCGTACGTCATTATTGTCGTTTAGGTAGTTTGAATCGAAACCAATAAAGTATAATCGATCAATTTGACTAGTTGTTAATTTTGATAAATTTATATTACTCTTCATTTCCCAAGGAATGACTATTTCATCAAAATAAAATATATAATTAAAGATTTGAAGATTTATATAATTGGATAGATCTCTAATTTCTATTATATCCGTATACAAACTTTTGAATTCGTTACAATAAGTATTATCGATATTCATTATTTATATATGTTTAGATTTTGAATAGATAACAGAAACTAATCTAAAGTTATTGTATGAATACCAAAAATTGTAAAATAAAATAAATTTTTTTTTAGATTATTTTGGTTGTTCATTATAAATTGTAACAACACAAAATACAACAGAACAGCAAACTATAAAGGATATAAATACAATATATATATATATATATATATATATATATATATATATATATATATATATATATATATATATATATATATATATATATATGTATATATATATATATATATATATATATATATATATATATATATATATATATATATATATATATATATATATATATATATATATATATATATATATATATATATATATATATATATATATATATATATATATAAATATATATATGAGAAAATGCAGTAATAACAAGACTATCCAAAGAAACAGCTCTCCTATTTTGACTTGTAAAGTTAAGTTTTGTTTATATTTATGGCCATTTTTATCACTTAATATATATATGAAAAAAAATTCCAACCTAAAATTAAAAAACGTCATAATGGCCCAAAATAATAATAATAATAATAATAATAATAATAATAATAATAATAATAATAATAATAATAATAATAATAATAATAATAATAATAATAATAATATCGATTATATGATTCAGGCCCCATTTAACCAAACAAGAATAAAATTATATAGTATACTTATATACTACCAAAATTTCTTAATATACTATAAGAAATTTTATGAGACAATAATGAAGCCGGTCAAACATATATCATATAGTATAAATTATTCTCCTTACTATAAAACTCCTATACTCCCTATAAAAAATATGCAATTTTTCAAAGCTTTTAATCGATCTAAATATCCCCCAAATACCTTAATTGTATTAGAAAATTTTTATCCTCATCTTCGAGCGATAAAATTAACCCTGGATAGGTACGGTCCTCGGACACCCCTTTAAGGGTATACTCGGACGCGAACGACCCCGACGCCAAAAAAAATTCTTGAAAAATCAGTTTTTGCAGTAACCTCCTTTTTTCTTTTGCCAAAAAAAACTTCAATGAATGCTTAAAACAACTGTAAAGATAAATACTACTCATCTGCAGAAAAACTATTTATTATAAATATTTTAAAAAATTAAGTAGAAAAAAAAAGACCTGACATAAAAATTCATAAAAAAAAGTTTATACATATATACACAAATCCTTTTAGGAATTGATTCTTGAATGTTTAGGACACATCTTGATGTATTTTGGATGAAGTCAGACCCATGGAGGTGAAGATCTGAAATGAGAAAAAAAGCGTAACTTTTTTTGGCCAAAAAAAATTGTCCAAATTTCATGAATTTTTTTGGGTACCCAAATGAAATAGGAAGTGGCTAATTTTTTTAGGGAATAAACATATGTTATCCTAAAATAGAAATATGTAAAAAAATCCTCATTATTTTGTAAATTACATTTATATCAGGGGCCATATCTAAAGGTAATTTTTTGAGTACTTGGAAATTTCGTAAAAAAATACATATATTTAATATATAATATGATATTTATGCAGGTAAAAATATACCAAAATATCACAAATTCTATAGGGAACAAGAATATATATAGATAGGGCAGCTTACGCTTCGGATATGTCCACAAAATGGCCGCCAACCACACTGACTCAGACTCCCTAATCTGCCACTTGAAATGTAGGAAGGGTATGTCAATTTCAAGGTGTTATTTACTAATCTAATTATTATTGGATATGCATAAAAATTGTATGGTGGGTTGCTGGATAATTTTCGATTATTTTACGACTATAAAATTAAAATTCTGACCCAAAAACTTTTTTTTGAAGGGAAATAAAATCGAAAAAAAAAATGTAAAACAATATTTTAGCTAAAAAAATTTGATGATATTCAATCAAAAAAAAAGTAAACAAAATTTTCCGACAAATAAACATCTAGAGGAATCATTACTCTGTGATAGTTCCTTAGTACGTAGTAATTTTGAAAGAATTGGGAAAAAACGAAAAAATGGCAATCACCGGAAAATCGAACACATACCTATATATACGCCATATCTGGCTAAAAAAAAGATAGGCATGGGTAGCCAGATCATCTAGAAACACTTTCCAACACTATAAAAATATAAGTTTTGCGACACTACTTGCCAATTCCTTACGGTAACATGACTAAGCAAAAAAATGCAAAACAAATAAAAAGGGGCACTCGTGGAAAAATGGCCATTCTAGTATACGGCATTTCAGAAAAAAAAAATTTCAGCCACGTGCTAGGCAAACCATCAAGGCATATTTTCCGACAAATAAACATATAAATGAAATATTACTCTGTGATAGTTCCTTAGTACGTAGTAATTTTGAAAGAAATGGGAAAAAACGAAAAAATGGCAATCACAGGAAAATCGAACACATACTTATATATACGGCATATCTGGCTAAAAAAAAATAGGCATGGGTAGCCAGATCATCTAGAAACACTTTCCAACACTATAAAAATATAAGTTTTGCGACACTACTTGCCAATTCCTTACGGTAACATGACTAAGCAAAAAAATGCAAAACAAATAAAAAGGGGCACTCGCAGAAAAATGCCCAACATTCTAATATACGGCATCTCAGATAAAAAAAAAAGACATGCACGTGTTAGTCCAACCATCAAGGCACACTTTCTAACACATAAACATAAAAAAAAAATCAATAATATACGGCAATTCCTTACTACGTAGTAAATTTTTACAAATATTGAAAAAAAACAGAAATTGGCAACCGCAGTTAAATACCCTATATACCAATAACTACGTCGTATCTGACAAAAACAAAATCACGCATGGGTAGCCAGATCATCTAGACACACTTTCCAACATTAAAAAAGCAAAAGTTTTACGACACTATTTCGCAATATCTTACGGAAAAATGACTTGGCAAAAAAATTAAAAAAAATTAAAAAGGGACACTCGCGGTAAAATGCCCGACATTCTAATATACGACATCTCAGATAAAAAAAAAGACATGCACGTGTTAGCCCAACCATCAAGGCACACTTTCTAACACATAAACATGAAAAAAAAATGAATAATATACGGCAATTCCTTACTACGTAGTAATTTTTACAAATATTGAAAAAAAACAGAAATTGGTAACCGCAGTTAAATACCCAATATACCAATAACTACGTCGTATCTGACAAAAACAAAGTCATGCATGGGTAGCCAGATCATCTAGACACACTTTCCAACACTAAACAAGCAAAAGTTTTACGACACTATTTGGCAATATCTTACGGAAAAATGACTTGGCAAAAAAATGAAAAAAAATGAAAAAGGGGCACTCGCGGTAAAATGGTCCTCGTGGTGATGAACGACATTTTAACTAAAAAAAAAAACATGCACATGGTAGCCAAACAATCCACCAAGACTTTCCACAACTGATAACCTATACAAGTTGCACCATTCTACGACAATTTCATAATACGTAATAACTTTGATAATTATGCAAACTACCTCAGAAGGGTAAACTCGGACGCGAACGACCCCGACGCGTCTCAGAAATCGGGGAAGGAGTACAGCTACAGCAATGCACATCTGGACACTACTAGAGCGTGTAGGGGAGACACCTCCTGCAGGTCGATCACCCACAAATTCAGTCACAGGGGTGAGTCACGTGAGAAAAACCTGTTTTTTTTTTACGCTCGGGGTCGCAAATGACCCACCGTACCTATCCAGGGTTAATAATTGAATCTATTATTGATTATGAAAGTAGATTATCTAAATATAGAAAACATTTACAACATAAAATTACACGTGCAATTCAAATTCAAAATAATTTTAGGCAATTATACCGATATTTTTTAAATATAATTCATTCAAATGGAAATGAGTATGATAAAGATTATCAAAAGGTATTATATAGTTTCATTTCTCAAGTTGAAATATAAGCAGCAAATGTGTTATTTTATTATATCTAAAAAATATGAATACAAAAACATATAATAGTAAAGATAATTATGGAATAAATAATCAAAGTCCATATCAATATACTTAACTTCAACAACCACCACAACATCAGATATCACCATTTAATAACAACAACAACAACAACAACACCACCACCACCACCACCGTCGATAACAATCCGGTTCTGATACCACAATCATCTATTCCTTCTGCTGCTACTGTAACAACAACAACAACCTTTTCTAAATCCTAATAATCTACCTACAAATTTTGGTGATGGAAAAAATCCACAAAAAGAAAAAATGAACGAAGAAGTTTTGAATACATTAATAGAGAATTTATCTACTCCCGAATTAAAAAGTTTAACACAACACTTGGAAAAAACGATAGATTCGCTTAGCGAAGAGTGTATATTTAGTCATTTACTATATGAAATCTTTGATAATGGTATAGAATTTGATATAACAAGTCAAATTAAACAAATATATACAGATCATTTAAATAGAAAAATAAATGAGCGCCATGAAAGGGTTTTTGAAAGCTTTTGTGCGCCTTGTACTTAATAAAACTTGGTTTGCTATATGAAAATATTGAAAAACCACTTCAACATACATCCTGTAATATGAATCCAACGAGGCATGGATATGAAAAGTTTAATATGGGTCCATTTATCCATGGTTGATCCATTTTTCGAATAAACTCTAAGCTGTATCCACCAGAGAATACTGGTTTTTCTGAAACCATTGCATTTCCTCCCGGGGTTTTAATATTTCCAAATAGTAAAATCTTAATGCAAATATTAGCAATGAATCATAATAGAATTTGTAATGGAGTTAAAGTCTGTATGATAAATTCTAGCGAAGAACAAATATCAAATGGAAAAGTTCTTTCAAGGTTTTTAGCCAGAAAGAATACATTAGGATGTGGATATTATGTAAGAGATAAAAATGTTAATATAAGAGATTTAAATAAAAGAAAAAATACCCACCAAAATATGCCCCTAAAAAATAAACCGTCTGATGATGTAATTAATATGTTTGGCGAAGAATCTGATTTTGATTATCTGGGACATATTCGACGGAAAGATTGTACAGGACCCAGTATCCATGATTACATATCAAAATATTCTACTGATAATTCGAATTGTTTACGGCCATTTTAATGACATTTTGGTTATTTTCAAAACAATAGCACATATAAAGTACATATATATATATATCTATGTATATTAAAGTTTATGTTAGATAACTAAAATACTGATTACCTGGTTATTGTGGGTTTCCTCTTTAAATTTTATTATTATTATTATTATTATTATATAAAAATTTAATTAACAACTTATAATAATTTTTTGTCACACCTTAAACATAAATTAGCAAAAACTTTTAATCGTTTAAATACAAGTATATATATTATCGTTCATTTTTTTTTTTATTTATTATTGTCGGTGACAAAGGAAAGTATTGAGATATAACATATTTTCTAAGCAAATTGAAAAATAAACTATGGAAAAATATAATCTATTCAATAATAGTTTAGAAGGTGGTGTTGAATCTGAAGCAAAACTAACTCGTATCATATTTCAAGAATTATTGAAAAAAATTTTAAACGATGAATCTACAGAGAATTCTACTTTGAAAAATATAACAAAACGCATTTTTGATTACAATAACATAGATTCTTTATCAAATGTTGATATTTTCAACAACGCAAAGAAAATACTTTTACTGAAAAAATATATTGCCGATGATGATTTTAATATAACAACATTTGTTCTTCAGACTTTACGGGAAGTTTTTGATAAGGTTCAGAATGTTCCAATATCAAACTCAAAATACCCACAGATGATTCAAGCAATTGGACATATAAACCGCAATATGAAAGCTATGTTGCATAAAGTATCAGTTTTGAGGGACCAAAATTTGGATAAATTAACTAAACTTGCTGAATTATTAAATAATAAGAAATCTACAAACACTTTAACAGACGAATTAACACCCATAGATAATAAAGATTTGATTATTAATATGGTATTTTGTTCGTTGTTTAATATAGGTTTTCATTTTATTACCGATATGTTATTTAAGCAAATGGCTATATCTAATAAAGATAACCACCAGGATTCTACGATACTTGATTTTTTAAGCGAAAAATACTCGGATAATAATGTTATCTTTACAGGACACCCCCAAATGAAAGTTGATAATAATGTTAATTATCTTTCGGAAAATTCTAAGAATGCTAATATTATTACAATCAATGATAATTGCAATAAAAACAAAGATTTCCTCTCTGATAGGGAAATAAAAAAAAAATCTAGAAAAAATTAACAACAATAATAACAAAATGGGATATAATAATGTCATTAATGATAATGATGATCAATTTGAAATTAAGAATAATAAAACGAAAATTAGTAAGGAAAATTATAACCTTAAATTAACAAATGGTTTTTTATTGAACTCGGTCATGCAAAATAGTAATGATAACTATACCAAAGAAAAAAAAGAAGAAGAAGAAGAAGAAGAAGAAGAAGAAGAAGAAGAAGGAATTGTTCAAGAAAAGGAGGAACTTCATGATGATAAGATGGACGATAAAATATTTATCAATGAAAATTCCAATGATGACCAAAAAACGGAAAAATATTTTGATAAAGAAATTTGTTGCAGAGACAACGAAAAAAATAACAGCGACAATAATGCTAGTTATATAATAGATAATAGCAAAACTTTTATTTCATATAAGCGGGGAGGAGAAGCTACGTATAATGACTTTAATAATGATACAGAGAAGAAAGAAAACGTAAAAGAGTTTAATGATCACGCACCACAAAAAAACAGTTTTTCCGATGATAATATCCCCATCACCAAAGATTTTGATCATGATAATGCTAACTTTATCATAAAGGATAATTATACATCACGGGAAACCCATTTTTCTGAGGATAATACTACCACTATCAATAATAAGGAAGACGAAGATGACGAAGGAAAAAAAGAAGACTCTGACAACGACGAAGTATTTGTCGACGATGATAGTGATAATGCTAACTTTATCATAAAGGATAATTATACATCATGGGAAACCCATTTTTCTGAGGATAATACTACCACTATCAATAATAAGGAAGACGAAGATTACTAAGGAAAAAAAGAAGACTGACAACGACGAAGTATTTGTCGACGATGATAGTGATAATGCTAACTTTATCATAAAGGATAATTATACATCACGGGAAACTCATTTTTCTGAGGATAATACTACCACTATCAATAATAAGGAAGATGAAGGAAAAAAAGAAGACTCGGATGATGATGATGATGATGATGATGATGATGATGATGATGAATTGGGTGATAATGAAGTATTTATCAACGAAAACAATAGCAACAATATGAAGAGAAAAGGTAGCTTTGAAATATTTCAATATAAAAGAATCCGTTTAGGAGCCAACAATGAAAATAATGATAATGATAATAATAGTACTAGTATTTTTAAAGAAAAAGATCATTTTAATATACATGAAAATAAATACATGCCAATTGACAATGATAACAAAAATGAATATAAGGAATATCACGATGAAAATGAAAAATTAATCATTAACAAAGAAGGAAATATTGATATTGAAATTAAAAAAGGTAAACCCATTTTATCTATAAATCAAAACAAATTTAATTTATCCCCAGAAATATTAACACCTTATAATCAAAGTAATATATTATTTAGATAAAATATATATAAACCAATCCTTGACAGACATAAATTACACCACGGAATTTGTAAGCCACCCGTCTGTTGGTTTATTTGTGTTTGGGGTAATATATTTGAGTCCTACATAAATCAAAATAGCAAAAAACAAAACGAGAAATATTGCTTACATTATTTTATTGAAAGACTTTATGCAAAATAAACATTTATGTAGGCTATCCATTTTAGTAATTATGTAACCCACTCGTCTGTTGGTTTATTTATATTTTTTTGGTTTATTTTAAATAAATATTTTTATACAAAAATATTCGTTATCATTATTAATTTAGTTAAAATTACTTTAAAATAAATTAAAATATATTTATTAATAAATATATGATTAAAAAACTTTACGTATATATGATATATCATTTTCTCATATCTAATTATTTCCAATCTAACGGACCAATGTATAGAAAACTTTCTATATTATTATTATTGTTACTTTTATTTTTTTTAAATTCAAGTAGAGCACAAGTTGAATTTGAAACACAACATAATATATCGTGTATATTTTGGAGATTATATCAATGAAAATGAAAGGTGGTTTATATATTATAAAATCAACTTCAATAAAATATACATGGATATTTTATTTGTTAAAAAAAATGTAATGATGAAAAACTAACTAATTATATATTACCAATAATTCACAATTTTGAAACATTTTTTGAGGTTGTTCATCAACACAAACCTTTTCGTTTATATTACAATAATTTTACTTGTTATACTTATTTTTCCTCGTCGGTTTATAGTTTACCAGATTTATATAATGAGTGGGAAAGATTTATGAAAAGCGCATATATATTGGATATAGATTTGAATTTGATCTATAAAATGAACAATACTTTAAATGCCATCAAGAAAATAATTACTCGTTCAGAGCCCAATCCATTATCCTACCCCGACCATCTACCTTATAAATTGAAACTTCCTACAAACGCCATGCCTTTTCCTATATGGGTAAATGCTTTAAAAAAAGGAAAATATTTTGTAAAGTATGAATTATATAGTTATTACCCACTTTTGATGCCATTATTATTTCCATTGCCATTACAAAATCCTCCACCGTATAATACTATGTTCGCTTTACAAAAAAAACGAAAATAATTTGTTTTATTTGGCCAAATCAATATCGACTACTTTCATTCTTTCAACTATTATAGATTTGGTGGACATAGAAAATTGTAATATAACTAACGGTATATGTTTTTTATGTGGACTCAATAATGTTATCATCAAAGAAAATCAGACGGGTAATTTTACAAATTCTTTTAATGATTTACTTATTCTACACACGAACCCAAATTTAAAGAATAAGACATTAAATGGTAACTGCAATAATAATTGGTGTTCGGTTATATCTGAAAACATTGAATTGTTTTTCTATAATAAATCCACAACGTGTTTAGTATTTTCATATGAAGATAATTCATCCAAAAAATCTACAACAGAACACGATGTTGTATATAACAAAGATGTAATTAATACTAAATGTTTTTTTACACAAAACCACAATATATGTTTAATTGTATTAAATGTCATATTACTTTCATCAATTCTTACTTTCACTATATATTATCAATATTCTAAAAACACGAATAAAAGTTTTAAATATTATTCAACCGAATATACAAACAAAGTTGACAGAGAAAGTATTGTTACTTTACCCAGAAAAAAAATAGACTTTATATCATTAATTTAATAAATTTCACTGTTCATTATAACATGTTTGGTATTTTTATAAGAAAATCATTTTACAGGGTGCTAGCTAATCCAATATTAAATATTTTTTTGTGGGTTATTCTTATGAAAACTAGTTTTTTTTTAATAAAAACATACTTGTTTATGTAATATTTTTTAAATTTATTCATATAAACCCCCATTTTTGTAATTAAAAAGTAGTATTTGATGAGACAAACACATTTATATTTTCTATTTTTTTCAACAAAAGCCTAATTTTTTTGTCCTATTAGGTGCTATTTTTTATTTTTCCCCCACGTTCAATGTCCATTTTATCTAATAAAACTACATTTATATTAAAAAATTATATATTTTAATTTTTTTTGTGTGTCTTTTGTGGTTTTTCTGTAAAAAAATATTATTTTTTTGTACTGAAGAATGTTTTTTTTTTCATTTTTTGGGCTAATTTTCTTCAATTTTTTTATTTTTTTGTGGGTTATTCTTATGAAAACTGGGTTTTTTTTTATAGAAAATACTTGTTTATTTAAATATTTTTAAAGTTATCCATATAATCCCTCATTTTTGTAATTAAATGTACTATTTGATGAAACAAAAATATTCATATTTTCTGCCTTTTTAACAAAAGACCAATTATTTGGTCCTATTCGGTGTTATTTTTTATTTTTTCCCCGTGTTCAATGTCCATTTTATCTAATAAAACTATATTTATATTAAAAAATACATATATTTAAATTTTTTTTTGTGTCTTTTGTGAATTTTCTGTAAAAATATTATTTTTTTTGTACTAAAGAATGTTTTTTTTTATGTTTTTTAGACTATTTTTCTTCAATTTTTTATATTTTTGTGGGTTATTCTTATGAAAACTTTTTTTTTGTCACATTAAATGTTACTAAAAACTATATTTTGCTCGTATACGGTGTTATTTTTTATTTATTCCCCGTGTTCAGTGTCCATTTTATCCCATTTTTGTAATTAAAAAGTAGTATTTGATGAAACAAAAAACATTTATATTTTCTATTTTTTCAACAAAAACCTAATTTATTTGTCCTATTAGGAGTTATTTTTCATTTTTTTCCCCATGTTCAATGTCCATTTTATCTAATAAAACTATATTTATATTAAAAAATACATATATTTTAGTTTTTTTTTGTGTGTCTTTTGTGAATTTTCTGTAAAAAATATTATTTTTTTGTACTAAAGAATGTTTTTTTTTCATTTTTTGGGTTATTTTTCTTCAATTTTTAATATTTTTGTGGGTTATTCTTATAAAAACTAAGTTTTTATATAAAAAATACTTGTTTATCTAAATATTTTTAAAATTTATAAATATAAACCCTCATTTTTGTAATTAAAAAGTAGTATTTGATGAAACAAAAACATTTATATTTTATATTTTTTCAACAAAAACCTAATTTATTTGTCCTATTAGGTGTTATTTTTCATTTTTTCCCCACGTTCAATGTCCATTTTACCCAATAAAACTACATTTTTATCATAAAATACACATATTTTGATTTTTTAAATATTTTTTCTTATTTTTCAATAGTTTTCTATGTCATATTATTAACTAGAATTCAATATTATGAACCCAAACGGTAATATTATTAACTAAAATGTAATTTTATGAAAAAAGATAATACAAATGTTAACCACAAAAAAAAAAAAAACTTAACCGAAATGGTAATATTATTAACAAAAAAAAACATGTTATGAACTTCATTGGTAATATTATGAACATTTTTTATTGGTTTTCCAAAGTTTTATTAATGGATTTTGTTGAAATTTTATTGAAATTTACGCATTTTTTCAATTAAAAAATAATTGTCGTGAATTTGAAAAATTATGAGCAGGTTAATAAAAAAAATAGATTGATAATGCCCATGAATATATATTTAAAACAAATAATAATCGTTTTCTATGACAAATAAAAGATTTTTTGCGGTGACTAATGTATTTATTAATAGTATTACAAAAAATAATTTAAGAGTGTTACACAAAAAACATAACCACGCAAAATATTATCTTAACTTTTTTGAATTTTGTTAAATTTTAATAACTTTTAAATAATTATTTTATTGTTACTGTTATTCAGTTATATGTAATAGTAGCTGTACTGTACATCTGTATATGTATATAAACCCCAGAATATGAACTGCAATACATCATTAGACTTCTAATTTACGACCAAGTAACATATAGTTGATAGCTAAATATTTTAGTAATGGAGGATAATAATTCTCCGGTTATTGGTATTGACCTGGGAACTACTTATTCGTGTGTTGCTGTTTTTCAAAATGAAAAAGTTGAAATTATTGCTAATGACCAAGGAAATAGAACCACTCCTTCTTATGTTGCATTCAATGACACCGAAAGACTTATTGGGGAAGCGGCAAAAAATCAATGTGCTTTGAATCCAAAAAATACCATTTTTGATGTAAAAAGGTTAATGGGCAGAAATTATATAGATGATTGCGTTCAACGAGTAATTAAAATCTTACCCTATGAAATTATTGACGAAGAGAATAAACCAAAAATACAAGTCGAATATAAAAAAGAGAAAAAGGTGTTAACCCCAGAAGAAGTATCTTCTATGATATTATCAAAAATGAGAAAAATTGCAGAAAATTATTTATGACGAAATATAAATAAAGCTGTTATTACAGTTCCGGCTTATTTTAACGATTCTCAGCGACAGGCTACCAAAGATGCTGGGACCATCGCTGGACTTGATGTTATTCGAATAATTAATGAACCCACAGCCGCCGCCATCGCTTATGGATTAAATAATGATACAAAAGAACAAAACGTTTTAATATTTGATTTGGGTGGGGGGACTTTTGATGTATCTATATTGAATATTAGTAATGATGGCATTTTTGAAGTTAAATCAACAGCAGGAGATACTCATCTTGGGGGAGAAGATTTTGATAGTATTTTATTAGATTATTTTACGCGAGAATTCAACAAAAAATATAAAAAAGATTTAAGCAACAATAAAAGATCATTAACCCTGGATAGGTACGCTCCTCGGACACCCCTTTAAGGGTATACTCGGACGCGAACGACCCCGACGCTAAAAAAATTCTTGAAAAATCAGTTTTTGCAGTAACCTCCTTTTTTCTTTTGCCAAAAAAAAACTTCAATAAATGCTTAAAACAACTGTAAAAATAAATACTACTCATCTGCAGAAAAACTATTTATTATAAATATTTTAAAAAATTAAGTAGAAAAAAAAAGACCTGACATAAAAATTCATAAAAAAAAAGTTTATACATATATACACAAATCCTTTTAGGAATTGATTCTTGAATGTTTAGGACACATCTTGATGTATTTTGGATGAAGTCAGACCCATGGAGGTGAAGATCTGAAATGAGAAAAAAAGAGTAACTTTTTTTGGCCAAAAAAATTTGTCCAAATTTCATGAATTTTTTTGGGTACCCAAATGAAATAGGAAGTGGCTAATTTTTTTAGGGAATAAACATATGTTATCCTAAAATAGAAATATGTAAAAAAATCTTCATTATTTTGTAAATTACATTTATATCAGGGGCCATATCTAAAGGTAATTTTTTGAGTATGGGAAATTGTTTTCTTGACTAAGAAGAATAATAATAACAACAACAATCCCCAGGATATAGAAAATAAAAAAAACAGAAATTGAACACCTTTTCTTGGAATGGTATCTAGAAAATGAAAGTAGTCAACATAATTACCAACAAATTTTATTCACAAAAAATCTCGAATTCAATAAAGTGAACACACTCAAAGAATTATCCAAAACTTTATATAACACAGGATGCTGTGATACAATAAAAGAGATTTCATTAATTCCTCCACATTCAATTCACTATGTTAATCAAACGGTTTTTTCTAATTATTCAAAGTTGCCCCCTGAATTATATGGACCGGCAAGTTGGGGACCAATATATTGGAATATTTTTCATGCCTTTTCAATAAATGCTGCAAACAATAAAAATTCTAAAACTAATTGTTTACCAGAGCATTTATATGCATTTATTCACATAATTCCACTTTTGATTCCTTGTCCTATTTGTATAAAACATTATTATACCATTATTCAACCTAGTAAAATTAAGCCGGCGATATCTATATCACAATATGAAAATTTATATGAAAAAATTCATACAAGTATATCCAATGGAAAGTTAGTGTGAATTTTTTAAAATAGACAATTATTTGTATAATGTGTACAGTATATTAACTATATATACACATAAAAGGTTTTATTATTAATTAGAAAAATTCAGGGCGTATGCAATAGTATTCAAAATTTTTATGTGGGTATTTAGTACGTTGAGTTTACAGAGACCCATTATAATGATTTGATTTTCTGGTGAATATTTATCGGGTATATCAATAATAACATTATATTTTTTTCTTAAATTATTAATTTTTTTTCCACGTTTACCAATGATAAATTTATAATAATCTGAATAGCCATAAATTAAGCTTTAATGTATTTGTTTTGGGTCGCAATTTTCATTTATGGGCATGATATACGAAGAAAAGGATGAGGTAGATAAAAAGGATGGTGATGGTGTATTATATAAAAATAAAGGATTATTATAAAAAATATCAATTGTATTATCATTATTATTATTAATATTATTTTCAGATGAAAAAATATTATCAATTTTTTCAATTAGATTAGTAATCTTGATTTTCAGTTCTCGTATGAGAAAATGTAAGTTTTTCAGTTCGTTTATATTATATTTTATATGTTGTCTATGATCACAATCTAATTTTCTAAAACAATTATTATTATTATTATTATTATTATTATTATTATTATTATTATTATTATTATTATTATTATTATTATTATTATAATTGTTGCCGTTGTTGTCGTTTTCCTCTCCTATTTTATCATCATCTTTGAGATACTTAGTGTTGTGTTTTAAATTTCCATTCTGGTATTCAACGTTAATATAATTATCGCCATTAATACTACTACTACTACTACTACTACTATTATCATTTACAAAATTTAATTTTGATTTAGTAGTCATGTTTTTTTTAGAATGTGTGACTTATCTAAAAAGATTTGCTCTTAGGATTTGAAAAAGAATATATAACAAGGTATATATGTGTGTGTGTGCATGATATACACATATATTTATATAAAATTTAAAAACGACAATATTTTTTTATTAAATAATTTAAAAAATGACCCAAAGAGAATACCAAAAAAAAAAAGATATTCTTCAATCAAAAACCAAATTATTATTTCAAACGAAAAAAATATAAACCCACAAAGATATATATCTGATACCCTTTTAGTGGGATCAACAAACGAAGAAAAAAAAATGATATCTAATAATGAAGCGGAGAACCTAAGAGTTCGAATTGATATTCTTGAAATGAAATTGGATAAATTATTCAGAGTACTAGGTCCCATGAATAGTATAAAAGCTACACCGGTTGCTTCGTTAATATATTCAGATTCAAAAAAATGTCACGATTATGTAACTGCCATTTATAATAATTGGATTGAATATTTTTCATATATGGCATCTAGTAATATAAGTAAAGAACTGAAATTTGAAGATTTTTTTAGAAATATCAATAAATTTATTTTTGAAAATTACTTTTCTAAATATGATATTACAATAAAATCTTTGTTTAATTTACATGATTTAACAGACAAAGAACGTAATATATTGTCGTGGAATAGATACCCAAATACGTGGGAATTAAAGGATGCCAAAAACAAAGAACACATCTCCGCATTTATAAACAAAGAGTCCATTTATATATATTATTTTCCAGATGAAATTATAGGAATTTGTAACCGTTCGACCACTACTACTACTACTACTAATACTACTACTACTACTACTACAACTAATAATAATAATAATAATAATAACAATGACATACAACTGAAAAATAAATCTTTGTTTCCAGGATTATCTACATCAAATAGCATCGTAGATCAAATTGAAAATAAAGCAATTTATATCCATTTATCAGAAAAAAATAAATTGATTAATACTGATCACCGTTTTGTTGTTTTGGGTGCCGAGAGACCCCTATTCAATACTACAGTATATATTTCGTGTTTAAATGCATTAAATGATACTTTATATAAAATAGGACCTACTGTATTAGATATAACTATAGTTATATTTCATGCCATGTTACACTTGAAATGTTTCGCCGAGGAAAATGATTATTGTTATGGACATAATATAAAATTTTTACAACAATTTATTAATTACACCCCCTCAGTATTATTTGGACATCCATTTTTCCCTCCAGTTACTACTATTATAGACGGAAAAGATGTAATTTCTAGATAAATTTCAACTTTGATAACATGATTCATTTTAAGTCTCATAAAAATCAATAGCGGCTACTAAAGTTTTCAACTCTTTTATATTGAATTTTGTATATAATTATGGCGAAAATTTTGCTAAAAAAATACTTGATTTGCCCATTGACGCATAATATAATATAGAACATATACTTTCAATCAATAATAATTTTTTCAGGGGAGTAGCCCATTGCGATACTGTATTATTGGTATCTGTATTTTGTTTAGAAAATCTGACACAACAATTTCCAATAGATCTAATCATGGAAGAAAAGTCGTTGTTTTCTGCGTGGAATTTAGCAGTTAATTCGTGTATTATTTTTTTGCTCTCTGATGGGTGTATCATAAAACCAAAATTGTAATCACTACCAAAAAATATAAAATGTAATATAACGTATAATATCATTTGATCAATATTAAATTTAAGGCCACACAATAAACTATATAGATTTGATATAAAAGGCCCACTATATGTGTCACTGTTTTTACTTTTACTTAATGTGGGGGTTACTATAGCTATAATTTTTTATTTGTCTTAAAACGATCATGACCATTACATCCGAGTCAGATGAAAGTATAACATTTGTTTCATTCCCACAGAATTTCTGAGTAAATTTGATTAGCTCCACTTCACCTTCTCCTCTTTTAGAATATTCAATATGATAGTTACTTTCTAATGAAAAATAATAGGGATACGATAAAGAAATAAGTTTTTCTTTTAATAAATGAAAAATATATTCATGGAGTTCATTCTTTTCTGATAAGGTCAACAAACTATAGTCATCCATTTTTTCTCTTTTTTTCTGTTTTTGATGATTGGAGATGATCCATCCACGGCAAGAAAACAATAAACAGTATCGTTAATGATATCTTCTTTCCTAAAAGATTCATAAAATGAGCAAATCTGTTCTATATAATATATGATGCTATTAACTACACCAGTTGCATTACATTTTTTTATATCAATTTTATCATCATCTAACAACGCATTTTTGTCTGGTCTTTTAACGTGTGCATGTAAAAATATGGCTCCATCAACACCAATACTATTTAGTTTCCCCCCATTTCCAATATTATCATATATATCATTGAGATGTTGTGATTGATAATGATTATCATTATTATTTTTGTATTTTGTTAGTAAAGGTAGCCGAGCATTATTATCTTGAATTTTATTTGTAAGAAACGGAACTCCCATTATCTAACTAGTGAAAATGATATACTATATATATATATTTATATGCAATTTAAAGTTTGTAAAGTTTAATATAAAATATAAAAAATGAGAACTGTATCCAAAATGGTCCTATCTGATGCATTATTCGTGACAATGATATTCTTATCATTGGTGTTATTGGTTATATCTATATTAAAGATTTTGAAAAAAAATTATAGTATTTACATAAGTGACCAACAAATGTTATTTATCGAAATTATAGTGTTAATTGGACTAATACTATTAGAAATAGCTAGTGTATATTTAAAATATTATAATTATAATGATAAATTGAATCAAACAACCTATATTAGAAATAATCTTAATATTGATGATGATATCACTTAATTATGTTTCTACATATTGTACTTTTATCAGTTTTTTATCAGAGTTCTTCTTCATCATCATCATCATCATCGTTATTATTATAGTTTTCCTTTTCTTCGAGTAGGGCAATGTTGGTTCTATCATTTTTTCCTTCTAAAGACGCATTTGCCTTTTCTAATTTAAATTGGTTTTCTTGTTGATCTTTTTGTTGATTTTCAATCTTAGGTATTTTTATTGGAATTTCTTCTTCTTCGTCTTCTTTGGTTTTTTCTATTTTCCTTTTATTAGCCCTTCTGCTTCTATCAAGCCCACCACCATGATCATCATCTAATAATACTTCTTCTTTTTCGGTTATTTCCATTTTGAGATCGTCCATAGTATAAAATTGGATTTTATCATTTTCCATATCTACCAATTGTGTTGTTTTTGTTTCTTTTTGTTGTTTATTTTCCTTTTCAATTATAATATTAGTTTTCTTCTTTGGGTGTATTTTTTTCGGGGTCGTGATTTTTTTGTTCTTTTTTATTGATGTATCCCCCTTTTTAATATTCCCCTTTTTTATTTTTTTACTGACACCATCACCTGCACTTTTAATTTTTCTTTCTTTTTTATGTCTACCGCGTTCTCGTCGTCCAATAATGTATCTTCTTTCTTTATTACCTTTATTTTAGAATCCAATTGGTGGTCCTGGTTATTTTGTGCCGCTACTTCTTTTTCTATTTCATCTTGTACTTTTTGTAGGGGTGTGTTGATATTTTCAGTTTTTAAACTCTCGTCCTTTTTAGAAACAACACCATTATTGCTATTGGTGCCGTCATTAGTATCATTATAAGTTAGCATTGGAGGACTATAAGTTGGTTTTAAGGGTGGTAGTGGTAGTGGTGGTGGTGGTGGTAATACCCACGACGATGATAATGATGATGGCAAATTACTATTATTTTCTTCGTGGTTTGAAATTGCCAGATTAGTAGTATTTTGTTGATCATTATTATCAATGACATTGCTGTTATTTTCAGATTTTAAATTCTCTATTGGTATTAGTTTAATTTTCTCGTCCTTCTTAAAAACAATATTATTATTGCTATTGGTGCTGTCATTAGTATCATTATAAGTTAGCATTGGAGGACTATAAGTTGGTGGTAGTGGTGGTGGTGGTGGTAGTAATACCAACGATGATGATGATGATGATGGCAAATTACTATTATTTTCTTTGTGGTTTGAAATACCCAGAGTAGTAGTATTTTGTTGATCATTATTATCGTTGACAATGTTATTATATGGTGGTAAGTATGTTATAAATTGCATTGTTGTTGTTGTTGTTGTTGTTGATGATGATGATGATTGGAGTGGTGGTGGTAGTGGTAGTGGTACTGGTGGTGGTGGTGGTGGTAAAGATATAAGTTGTTGTTGTTTTGGTGGTGGTGGTGGTGGTGGTAGTGGTAGTGGTAATTGTGAAGTTATTATTGGAGTTGACAGAGATTCTTCTTGGTCTACTTCCATTAGTGTCTCGTTATCATCATTAATATTATTATTATTACTATTATCATCATTATATAATTGTGGTTTATTTGCCCTTAATTGATCTAATCTTGATTCAGTAGGAATGTAATAAGGATTATTGTTATTATTACTACCAAATGTAAACAAGGAAGATGATGATGATGATGGTGGTAATGGTTGGTTATTACTACCAAATGTAAACAAGGAGGATGATGGTTGGATTATTTTATTTTCAGGTAATAATAACACTTGTTGATGTTCCATTAATTGTAAATTATCATCATCTTTATTTGGGGGGTTGATTTGGAGGGGAGGTGAATGTTCGTCAGATGATGGTTGGATTATTTTATTTTCAGGTAATAATGACACTTGCTGATATTCCATTAATTGTAAATTATCATCATCTTTATTTGGGGGGTTGATTTGGAGGGGAGGTGAATGTTCGTCAGATGATGGTTGGATTATTTTATTTTCAGGTAATAATGACACTTGCTGATGTTCCATTAATTGTAAATTATCATCATCTTTATTTGGGGGGTGGATTTGGAGGAGAGGTGAATGTTCGTCTTCCATCACCTGCATGGCTTTGTTTGCTTCGTGTTTGGTTATTGTCTTATTATCATTATTAGGATTATTATATAAAGGTGTGGTGTTTACACCCAGTTGTTCTAATCTCGATTTAGTAGAGACATCATAATAATCACGGGGCAATTCACCTGGTTGTAAATCATCATTATTACCACTAGTTGTAGGTAAAAGGGGTGATGGTTGGATTGTTTCTTTTAGCGTTGAGGATGGTGGGATGAGTTGTTGTTGTTGTTGTTTTTCTTGGTTCTTTATCAATAGTGAAAGTGCTTTGTTGTTTTCGTCAATTTGATTTTTCAGCCCTAAAATATCTTTACTTATTATTTTAGCAACCCGGTTTTCTTTTTTTGAAGAGTTATCAAAAATCGTAACTAATTTTTCAATATGATTATTTGTTAATGCTAAAGCATTTTCATGTTCCTGAAACAACAAGTCTTTTTCTTTTTTATGCTTAAGAATTATATTATTTTTTTCTTCTATAGCCTTTTCAAGTTTGATGTTTTGTTTTGAAATTGTTGAGTTTAATTGTTCAATTTCTTCTTCTTGAATTTTTAATTGTTTTAAATGTTTAGTGCACTCCTTTTTCATTTTTTTCATATCGTCATTTGTTTCACGTATGATGTTTTCATTTTCTTTTTGATACTGTTCATTTGAATATAAATAATCATCTCTCTCTTTTTTTATTCTTTTTATAATACTTTCATTATCTCGCTTATCACTTTTCTTGTCTCTTTCACACTTTTCTAATTTATATTCTAAGTCGCTAATTAAACTTTTTTGTTCTTGAATTACTTGTTTAAACAAAATTATATCTTTCTCTATATTTTTTATATGTTTTTGGTAATTTGAAATTGTGTCTTTATTTATACTTTCATGTATTGGGGTGTCTTTTTGCGCTTTGCAATGATTTAATTCTTTGGAAAGTTCCTTTATTCTATTTTTCTTATCTAAATCATTTTTTAGATTTTCTTTTTCTTTTTCATGAAGTTTTGCTATTTCGGTCTTAGAGATTTTTAGTTCTTCTTCTAATAAATATATTTTATTTTCTTTATCAGACAGCAAATTTGTAAATGATAAAATAATTGTGTCACTGTTTTTGTTTTTATCATTATAATCTTCAGTATTTTCTAAATCTGGGTATAATGTCTCCTCTGTTTCCATATTTTGTGTATCAGTTCTAACGCTTAATACATTTTTCCAATATTTATTATTATTTTCGAGTGTATTTTTACACATATTCATCATGTGCTCATTATACACTAGGACCTCCTTTTCGTGAAGAAGTCTATTTTTTTGTTCCCTTTGTTTATATGAATCAAATTCGCTTAGTAATAAATTATAAGCACGTTCACAAGCATCGTGTGATTGGTTTAATTTTTTAACTAAATCATTCTGTAAAATTTCATATTTATTTTTGTAAGTAAGATGTAGGTCTAACATTTTCTTTTGTATTTGAGTTTCATGCCAATTCCAATTTTCTTCCTTTTTTTCGTAAGACAAATAAAAATATTTATATATTAAGGCAATAACTCTTAATTCTTGCATCCATAATAAATTTCCTACGTTGGTATGTAAATTTGTGCTCATATAACCATTTAAAATTGAAGAAAATAGAGATGACCATTTATGTAAAGTATCTTTTCCAATCAACGTATTGGTGTTATTTAATGCTTTTTGAAGTTCATTTTCCATAACATATAAAGCTTGCGAAAGAAAATGGTCAAAATTGGGCTGAAGAAATAAATAAAAACTTGCCTTTGAGTCTTTTTTTAAACAATCTAAAAGATTCTCTACTTTTTGTGATTTGTAAATCATGTCTTTAAATTCTCTGGTACTAATATATTGAACATTACCACCCCTTTGCCATTTAGACTGCCACATATAATATAATAAGTGAATAATAGCCAAATGAAAATTACTTTCATTATTCAACTGAAGTTTTAATATTTCATTGATACCTTCGTATTTTTTCTGGTTGATAATGTATGACAAAATACGATGGAAAAACATTGAATAATATTGAATTGCTTTTCCATAATTTTCATTTTCAATTTCTTCGCATATCTTTATAACAGGATCCATTTAAGGATGTATATTTTTTAACAATAAGAAATATAGGAGCACAGTTAATGATATTATCATAAAAAAGTTTTGTGGGTGAAATTTATTGTGCGACTTTCATAACTTGATATATAACATCCATGTTTTTAAAGTTTGAAATGATTATATCAACAAAATTACTATATTCTCTTATTTGTTTGTCGGTATGTTTGCTGAGTCGTGAAGGCATAGACCATTGTTTAATTGCACTTTCGTGAAAATTTAAACAGCTGGAAATAAAAATTATTTGATATAGGCAATTTAATAAAATCTTGCCTTGATATGTCAAATAATTTTCAGCGTCTGAGATATACGAGCGTAATGCTTTTAACTGAATAATGTCTATATGTTTACGAATAGTCCAATTTTTTTTAATTGATTTTAAGATTGTAGTAGCAAAGATTTTCGGAAAATTATAATGACGATTAGGTTGTATTCTCGTTAATTGTTCAAGCATTTCAATAATGGTAAATATTATGTCCATATAAAATGTTTTTAAGTTCTCTATAGAATTTGATTTATATTCATCAAACATTTCACAAATTTTCTTAAAACTTATAATGTTTGCATTAGAGATAATAGAATTTGCATTATTTATGTCTATTACATTTAGAATTTCTTTTTTGTGTGGTGCCCAATTATTAATATTCACAGAAGGAAAATAATTATCCTCATGATTATATTTTATATTTGGTGATATAGGTATGTCATCTTGGTCCCACCAAAAACTATTATGTGGCGATGAAAATTTCGTCAGTGTTTCGTGTGACTTACTATGATAATCTTTGGTAATTTCATTTTCTCGTTTAGGCGTTGATAAAAATAAAGATTCGTCGACAAAATCTTTTTCATTTTTCTCATTTGGTTCTTTTTTTATTTTGTTTGTGTTATTATTGTCATAATAATAATCATAATAATAATCATAATCATTCATAGATTCTTCATAACTATCGGTGCTGGTGCTACTAATACTGCTTACATCGTTGTTATCAACAAAAACACATCATTCATTTTTTTACTTAGGTAATATCTTATATAAGCCGAAGAAGATCATTACTCTAATAAAACATAACCATCTCTTCTACAAAAAACAATTGGGATCATGAAAATGTTTTTCTCTTTGGCGATGGTTCATCCAATATACTGTTTAATGAACTTTTGGAGATGGGCACCGATGAGTACTATAAAAAAACCTCCATTTATATCAATCTTCAATCATATTCATAACCCCTCTTGGATGTCAAGAAATCCAATTACTGAAAAAAGTTCCAATCATATCTTAAACTTACCAGAAAATATACCATTTTTTACTATCTGTGGAGTATGTATTGATATCAATTCATGTTATCTAGATTGTAATTTGACTATTGAACTTAATATTTCAAAAAATAATCTATCTGACCCAAACATGAAACAATTTTCTAAGAATCAATTTAAAAGAATTGGGGTAAATAAATGTATGGTGACAAATTTATCAAGTGACCCAATTATAAATGATGGTGAAATTACTTGCCTTGTAAAAATTAAAAAAAAACAATATACAGAAAAACTATCATTCAATGTAGTTAAAAAAATAAATTTCAAAATTGAAAATTCATACAACATTTCCTCTATAAATAAATCATTGTCGTGTCCAAATAGAGACAATAACGAAAATATTATATGGACTATAAATAATAATCACCTCATTTCTTCATTGGAACCAACAATATATATGAAAAAACTGAATAGTCGAATGAATATAAAAAATATTACTTGTTTGGTCTATGATATATTTCAACCTTATATTATTAGACAAAATTATTTTATATTAAATGATGAAAATTTTTACATATTTAATAATAATAATACAACATATAAATATAGTTATGTTTTTACAATAATATGTCAGCTTATTTTGGTAAATATCCTACAAAAATGAAAATTTATCAATCATTTGTTTTATGTCTTCCTTAGAAAATGTTGCGTGATTCAAATGGGGGGGATATGATATTGTAATAGATTCTAGCTCAGAGTCGAATATACTATTTTTTTCTTCTTTTAATCTATTAACAAAAGACAAAACGTGCATCGATTGTCCGGAAAATGGACAACAACCTTTCTTTCTAAAGTCTAATCTCGAGAAGAAAATTTTATATGTATTAATAAATAATATAACTCCTAAGATAATATACAACAACAAGAAGAAGAATAAAACTTTATAGATACTAGAGCCTCCAATTATAATGGAAAGTATTAAAGGAGATATAAACAGAATAACCTCAGGTAATCCACAAATATTAATAAGTGTATCCATTTTTTAGATATATTATCATATTCTTTATATTGTCAGGTTATTTTTTTATGTTTACGCAGAGGATATAGGGAAAAAGAATAATTAATATGGATTTTGAAAAAGATAATATTGTACATGCATGCATATCTAATTGAAAATGCTTAATCAAAACCATGGATTGATATCAATTCATGTTATCTAGATTGTAATTTGAATCTTGAACTTAATATTTCAAAAAATAGTCCATCTGACCCAAACACGAAACAATTTTCTAAATATTACTTGTTCACTCTATAATATATTTCAGCCTTATATTAAAAAATTATTAATTATTTGTTTTAATTCTTCCTTAGAAAATGTTGCGTGATTCAAATATGACATTTCAATAGATTCTAGTTCAGAGTTGTATATACTAATTCTTTCTTTTTGTAATCTATTAACAATAGACAAAACATGCATCGACTGTCCAGGACATCGACTACCTTTCTTATTAAAGTCTAATCTCGCGAAAAAAATTTCATGTGTATGAATAAATAATATAACTCCTAAGATAATATAAAACAACAACAAGAAGAATGAAACTTTATAGGGTTTAGAACCCCCAATTATAATGGAAAGTATTAAAGGAGATATAAACAAAATAAACTCAGGTAATCCACAAATATTAATAAGTGGATTAATTTTTTAGATATATTATCGCCAATTCGATGTTTTGGTAGTTCTGGTCGTTTGTCACTTGCACTGTCTGTCTGTGGAGGATGCGTCTGTGAAGGAGGGACAGAGGAGGAGGAGACGTCTCTTATGTCTTGTAAAAATAAAAAAAAATAAAAACAACATACAGAAAAACTATCATTTATTGTAGTAAAAAAAATATATTTCAAAATTGAAAATTCATATAACATTTTCTCTATAAATGAATCATTGTCGTGTCCAAATAGAGACAATAACGAAAATATTATATGGACTATAAATAATAATCACCCCATTTCTTCATTGGAACCAACAATATATATGAAAAAAACTGAATAGTCAAATGAATATAACAAATATTACTTGTTCAGTCTATGATATATTTCAGCCTTATATTAAAAAGATATCAATTATTTCTTTTATGTCTTCCTTAGAAAATGTTGCGTGATTCAAATATGACATTTTAATAGATTCTAGTTCAGAGTCGAATTTACTAATTCTTTCTCTTTGTAATCTATTAAAAAAAATACCAAGCGTACATCGATTGTCCGGAAATATGACCACCTTTCTTACTAAAGTTTAATCTCGCGAATAAAATATCATGTGTATGAATAAATAATATAACTCCTAAGATAATATAAAACAACAACAAGAAGACTAAAACTTTATAGGGTTTAGAGCCCCCAATTATAATGGAAAGTATTAAAGGAGATATAAACAAAATATACTCAGGTAATCCACAAATATTAATAAGTGGATTCATTTTTTAGATATATTATCGCCAATTCGATGTTTTGGTAGGTCTGGTCGTTTGTCACTTGCACTGTCTGTCTGTGGAGTATGCGCCTGTGAAGGAGGGACAGAGGAGGAGGAGACGTCTCTTATGTCTTGTAAAAATAAAAAAAAAATAAAAACAATATACAGAAAAACTATCATTTATTGTAGTAAAAAAATAAATTTCAAAATTGAAAATTCTTATAACATTTTCTCTATAAATGAATCATTGTCGTGTCCAAATAGAGACAATAACGAAAATATTATATGGACTATAAATAATAATCACCCCATTTCTTCATTGGAACCAACAATATATATGAAAAAAACTGAATAGTCAAATTAATATAACAAATATTACTTGTTCAGTCTATGCTATATTTTAACCTTATATTATTAAAAATGATGAAAATTTTTACGTATTCAATAATAATAATAATAATAATAACAATAATAATACAACATATGAATATAGTTATATTTTTACACTAATATGTCAGCTTCTTTTGGTAAATATCCTACAAAAATGAAAATTAATGAGCAAGTTATTAATTATCTATTATTTCAACATCTCTGTTTTCTTGTTATAAATTGCCCTCGGTGGTTGGAATTTTTTCATCAAATTTATCGGCCTGTAAAAGTTCATCTTTTTGATCAACTGAATCCTCGGATACGTTTGTTTCCTGAAATTCCTTATTAAAAGTTTCATCGATCATTTGTTTTAAGTCTTCTTTAAAAAATGTTGTGTGATTGAAATAGGGGGGATATGATATTGTAATAGATTTTAGTTCAGAGTCGAATATACTATTTTTTTCTTCTTGTAATTTATTAACAAAATACCAAGCGTACATTGATTGTCCGGAAATATGATCGCCCTTCTTACTAAAGTCTAATCTCGCGAAGAAAATTTTATATGTATTAATAAATAATATAATTCCTAAGATAATATACAACAACAATAAGAAGAATAAAACTTTATAGATACTAGAGCCCCCAATTATAATGGAAAGTATTAAAGGGGATATAAACAAAATAACCTCAGGTGATCCACAAATATTAATAAGCGTATCCATTTTTTAAATATATTATTAATCAATTTGGCTTTTGAAAAAGATGATATTGTACATACACGCATATTTAATTGAAAATGCTTAAAACTATTTCTTGATAAAAAAACATTTTTTTTATTAAATTTTATATAAATTTGGTTCATTAAAATGAATAAAAAAATAATATATATGTATACATATATACAAATAAATTTTAATTACGATCAATATAAGCTGACAGTGATTATATTTATGAATAACAATGAAATTTTAAAAAACCTGGCGCCGTATATACCAATTTTGAATAAAACAATAACAATGAATGATGAAACGAACACTCCGATAAAATATTTAATACTCAAAGAAAAAAAAAATAAACGTACAAAAGAACTAATTTGTTTTAAATGTAAGAGGACAAATGAAAGTAAATATTATTTAGAACAGGCCCCTTCAATTTCAAAAATTTCTGATGAATTGATAGAAATTCGTCATTGTTGTAAAAGTTGCAAATTAGAATAATTCTATTTGTGTGGTTATCATAAGTATAATGATAAAGATAAAACGACTAAATATAAATACAATTACTTTATTTTTATTAAACAATTGCCAATTAAGTCTGTTTCTTTTTACATGGTGGGGTATTGTGATGAATAAACAAAATAAAATTAATAAAAAAACACTCAAGATTACTAACTACTATCACAATAATGAAAACATTGAAATGATAATATTCATCCTCAAATATATAATATAAAATTGATATATTTTCAGTCTGATTAACTCTAACACAACGCGCGGGAATAGTGTTTTCTCAAGAAAGTAATATACATAAAAATAAAAAAAAATAATGAACGAAAGGTTTTTTTTTATTTTTAAGCATGTCTTTGTTTAAAACGGCGTTTATTTTTTCTATCATAAATATAATTGTTTGTTATTATTTTATCAATTAATTCTTCGATGGGTTTGTTATCAAAAGTATTCTTAAAAGAACCCACGGGCTGAATATCCTTATACATTGTTGAATTTGCTGATATTGATGTGCAATAAAAACACGGACGCATGCAAATAGAACAAAAGTAGCCTTTAAATTCTTCCCAATTTTCAGTAATATCCAGAAGTGGCTTGAAATTATCAATTATATTTACACAAAAATAATCGTGGTATCTATCGGGCCCAGTCACCCAGCCCAGATCAGATACAAAACGTATACATTCTTTACAAATAACTCTCCCAGTACTTTCACAAACACATCCAGAACAAATAATTACATTATCATCAGACCTTTTTTTTATCTTATAAAACTTTTTCACAAAGTCATAATATGTTAATTTTGGAATATCGATGGTGTTGTCATTATTATTATTTTCTGGTTGTAGTGTTTTAGAATAAACTTTCCATCGAATATGAGCATCAACTGTAAATAATATTGCATATGGAAGGGATATAGACTCCGCCTCAAAATTAAAAGTAATAATCAGATTATCGATAAAGTTTTTCCAAGACCTGGGATCTAAATACAATTTATCAAATATCAAACCAAGCCAAACTGCACACGGCCTTAATTTTATTTTCAAATGATTGTCGTCTTGATATAGCACACGAAAAAAAAAATCCACGATCACATGATATGTTTACTTTGTGTTCACCACCAAAATTTAATGGCCAATGTGTATGAAATTTATCTTCCATTATCAATTTATTCTAAATACTAAGTTCACCAATAACAACAATGGAAAATAAAGACTTTCTTCATAAAATATATACAAAAAAAAAGAAAAAACAAATTTATGTATTAGGAACAAGATCTTTTGTAATTATTTCTTGTTCGTCCTCTTCGTGGGTTAAATTGTTGATTACTATAGTATTAACCAAGCCTGAATATAATTCTTTAAAATAATATATATATTTGTAACAAGAATAATATTCATCAAATTTCTTTAATTTACCCAAGGGAAAATGAGGTGATACTGTAGTGAAATGAAAACAAGGACGTAAACAGTATTTACAATAATAATGACGATAATTATTAATTATATACACAAATATATTGAATTTTTTTTCTGTGCCAAAACACTTAGGTATTGGTAAATCTTCAATCCGTCTCGTGTGAAAATAATCTGTGAATTTGTGCCCCCCACTACTACTAACCCAGCTTGGTTCAATTGTATAATGCATACACTCTTCACATACAACATCCCACGTTATTGTACAAAAATATCCAGTATAAACAATTACATTATCAGATTCTTCTTTTAGTTTATAAAATTTTTCAATAAAATTGTCGGGTATTAGTTCTGGAATATTGCTGATATTGCCATTATTTATAGTAATATCTTCTCGCAGTTTAGAATAAACTCTCCATCGAATATTAGCATCAATAGTAAATAATAATACATAGGGGAAAGGTAAAGAAATATCTTTTAAATATATATCAATAATCTTATCATTATCAATAAATTCTTTCCAAGTTGTGGAGCCTAAAGCTAGTTTTTTGAACATATGAAAAAGCCAAAATGCACGATTCAATAATCTTATTTTCAAATAATTGTCGTCTCGATATAACACGTGAAAAAAAAATCCACAATCACTAGAAATATCTACATTCCGTTGGCCATTAAAACTTATGGGCAAACTTAAGGGCCATACTATAGCATTAGGATTAGGATTAGTATTCATTTCAAAATTACTACTACTACTACTACCACACCCAAAACATCAAATTATAGCGGTGAATCGTAATGTTATATTATATTTATATTATTATCATTAGTATCAAGTATGGAAATATTTTTGAAAATAGTTTAAGCTAAATATAAATTATATTTTCTGTATCTTCACCAGAAAATAATAACTCATCGTTGGCGTAATTGTTAATGGTATAATAGTCTCAACATATCTCTCGTTCTTGTCTCACCAAGGACAGCAGCCCTCCTCTTTTTTCTTCGGTGTGTACTACTGCCCCCTTTAATATCTTCCTTTTCTTTACCGTCAGTGTCCGAGCCAAAAAGTAAATGAGTATCATCATGCAGGTTAGGGAGAAATTTCAAATTTGCAATTAATTTCTCAATGTTTCCTATTAACATAATGCCAAATTTTGTTTCATAGTACACACACTGACCACGATGACCAAAACTAACCACCTTTTCCAAGAGACAATGCGCTGAATTTGCACCCAGGATAAACTGAATGTTTGATATGTCTTCTTTATCCTCATCAAGAAACTCAACTAAAAGCTCATAACCATAATTTCTAAAACTTTTAACAACTTTACCAAGGCCGGGTATTTCCGATGAATCTAAATTTAAATCTGGGTGACAAAAAGCTTCTATATCATGCACTGTTTTCCCATTCTTAACATAAATTTGAACTATCTTTGTACGACAGAGTTTTGATCCAGTCATTCCACGTAGATATAAGTTAACATTATCACGAACAACTTTGAAACGCCGACCTTCTAAAGCAGGCGTATAAATGAAATTAATTTGGCAACCTGAATCCATCAAACCTCTTATTTTACTACGGCCCAACATACAAGAAAATGTAGGAACAATTGAAAGCTGATTCATGGGAACTTCATTCATTCCTTTTTAGGAAAAAAAAACTACAAAACAAAAAAAAAAAAAAACAGAAGGAAATTTTTTTTATAACAAGAGCAGAGTAACAATAACTTTAATGTCAATATTGGATAAAGAAACTTTAAAATTAAAAATATTAGATTCTTTATTCTTCTATTATCTATTTATTCTAAATACTAAGTTCACCAATAACAACAATGGAAAATAAAGTCTTTCTTCATCAAATATATACAAAAAAAAAGAAAAACAAATTTATGTATTTGGAACAAGATTGTTTGTAAATATTTCATGAGTTAAATTGTTGGTTACTATAGCATCAACCATTGGCGCCTGTACTTTTTGCCAAACTTCCAAGAAGATTGAATATAATCTTCCAAAACAAAGTTCTACATATGTGAAACTATTATGATGAATATAAAATTTCTTTAATTCACCCAAGAGAAAATGAGGTGATACTGTGATAAAATGAAAACAAGGACGTAAACAGTATTTACAATAATAATGACGATAATAATTAAGTATATACACCAGTATATGGAAATTTTTTTCTGTGCCAAAACATATATGGAAATCTTTGCCAAAACATTTAAATATTGGTAAATCTTCATGGCGTCTCATGTGAAAATATTCTGTGAATTCGTGTCTCCCACTACTACTAACCCAGTTTGGTTTAATTGTATAATATATACACTTTTTACATACAACATCCCACGTTCTTGTACAAAAATATCCAGTATAAACAATTACATTATCAGATTCTTCTTTTAGTTTATAAAATTTTTCTACAAAATCGTAAGGCACTAGTTTTGGAATATTGCTGATATTGCCATTAATTCTAATATTATTTTCTCGCTGTTTAGAATAAACGCCCCATCGAATATTAGCATCAATGGCAAATAATAATACATAGGGGAAAGGCAAAGAATTATCTTCTAAATCTATATCAATAATCTTATCGTTATCAATAAATTCTTTCCAGGTTGTGGAGCCCAAATTTAATATTTCAAACATAGGAAAAAGCCAAAATGCACGATATAATACTCTTATTTTCAAATGATTGTCGTCTCGATATAACACGTGAAAAAAAAATCCACTATCACTAGAAATATCCACATTCCGTTGGCCATTAAAGCTTAGGGGCCATACTATATCATTAGGATTAGGATTAGTATTCATTTCAAACTTACTACTACTACTACTACTACTACTTTTACTATTAATACCACACCCAAAACATCAAATTATAGCGGTGAATCGTAATTTTATATTATATTTAATATTATTATCATTAGTATCAAGCATGGAAATATTTTCGAAAATAGTTTAAGCTAAATATAAATTAGATTTTCTGTATCTTCACCAGAAAATAATAACTCATCGTTGGCGTAATTGTTAATGGTATAATAGTCTTCTTCGTTCGTAAATTTTATATCATCATTATTAATATTTTTATTATTATCATCATCATCATCATCATCATCACCATTATCATCTATTATATTTATGTTATCATCATAACAATAATTTTCTTTCTCTGTCTCACGAAGAATAAAACACTCGTCTTTTACTTTACTTAGCGCTACTAAATTTCCAATTCTTTTCCTTTTTCTATTTCTTTGTATTTCTTTAACAATATTTCCATACTTGATACCACCGAATAATATTTTGGTGGGTTTGTCAGACAAAGAATAATTTTCGTCAGTCACCATCTTTTCGGTGCCTTCTGTAACGTAATTTTTAAATTTTTCTGAAATTAATTGAATGTGGTTCTTTTCGGGATTCAGGCTATTTCCTTGATTTAAATAATGTTTATTAAGTAACTTAATGGATCTATGTCCCAATAAGCGTGCAGTCATATTTGCGGCGATATATGGATTTTTGTTTATCGAACATAATAAAGTTAATGTTCGCGTTGACCAATCTGCTCTTAAAGAATGTAACCCTGCCCCTTTTATGTTATTTTCTTCTTCTTCTTCTTCTTCTTCTTCTTCTTCTTCTTCTTCTTCTTCTTCTTCGTCATTATCAATATTGTTATCATCTTCGTCAGAGTTATCTTGGTCTCGTTCGAAAAATAATTTATCGACCGCCCACTGCAAACATTTACGAAATGCCTTTCTACATGCTGGATAATTTGAACCGGCAAATATTTTGTGTCTAGAAAATCTTTAGATTCTTTATTTGGATTATATATTAGCAACTTTTTAATCTTTAACGCCAAATATGGGATTAAATGTTTTTTGTAATATAAAATTGGAGCACCTTGAAATAAAACAACATTTCTCATTTGACGTCCTTTTCCTTTTCTAACTGGTATGATAATCATATCTTTTGAATATCCTTGTGCTATATCTCTAAATGTTAAAGAATCTGCTTCTGCTGATCTTAATCCAGAATAATATATTAAAAAAGCTTTATGTACGTGATCTCTATTGGGACAAGTTTTATATAATCTTAACATACATAAAGCAATTTCTCCATGCATAAATTGGGGTTTATTGGAAATGGTACTGTTGCATGCTGTATACTTATTTTTCCCCATATAAATTTGGGTTTTGGTTTTGCCATTTCTTGGCCCGTTGTTGGGACGATAATATTTTTATTAAGAACGCGAATTTCAGTTGCTATAGTTTGGTACTGTTTTATTCCATTATTTAAATGATCGTCAACATATTTTTCAATCATTTCTGGTGATATCAGAGATTCTTTTCCATAATGATGTAATTTGTAGCGACAGAACTTTAAAATTATTGATTTGTAATTTTTTAAACTACCCTCTCTTAATATTTTTCTCGGCCTAGTGATTGGCATTCCAATACGAATACTCCCAGTTCTTGGATTAAAATTATTCATTGCATATGGTTTGTTATAATTTTCGCAAATTTGATTTACATTAGACGCATTTAGATAATTTGATAAATTATTTAAAAATTGAATATCCCCCCCAAAACATGGCGTAATATAAGTTTCATTTTCACCAATATTATCATTGTTCATTTTTCCTTTCTTTTTTAATATTGGGAAATAATATTTGATATAATAATAATAATAATTTTATCTATTGTCTATAGTGAATATTTAAATATAATTTAAAAATTAAGTACTTCTTGATTTATATAAAATATGCACACACTTGAAATATTACTTTAGTTCAACGTATAAGTAAACAAGTTAGCCAACCGACAAAACAAATAATAAAAAAAATAGAAAAGGAGATTATTCAATTCATCTCAAAAATATGGGACTATATAAAAACCCCAATAACTTGTGTTCTGCTTTGTTTTCTGTCATTGCTGAGGTAGAAAGTGGATATAAGAAAGGAAATGTTGGTATCGGTGTTCATGGTATCATTGAAACTCTAGCGCCATTAGTAAATGGTGCTAGTGGTGTTACTGCCCAATATATTAATAGTCCAAAGTTATTAAATGCTATTAATCAGCGACCACCAGCAGACTCTAAAGTTAAAGTTGCTGTGGGAATATATGCAAGAGGGGAAAAATTGGGCATACCATCATCAGATAATTATATGACAACAAGCCTATCAGAATCATCAAAAGCCATACGCCGCATTAATAAAATTTTTTTTTATAAAGCCCACATGAATAATGTTATTGATCCAACAATAGGAAATGACGTAAAACTTTATATTTCGGGTGTTACAAAATTGGATGATATTTGGAAAGAACACTTTGAAGATTATGGAAGCGGAGAGTTTTTCATAAACCCAAATAAACAAATTATAGTAAGCGTAATTGGCGGGGATTATTCAGAACTGCCCACAAGTCTCATGTTACGTGACGATGGGGCTGATATATATCAAATGCATCTTGATGGTGGTAAATATTTAGTTGTTGCTATTCCGAATAAGATTGCTTCATTTGATGAACTAATAGAATTAAACGAAAAAATCGATTGGGGATCATTACATCATACTTTTAACGAAAACATTTCTACTAAATTAATTCTACCAACATTCAAAGTAAAATATAACTCTATGAATTTAGATAAAGCATTTTCGTTTGCTGGTCCAGGAGCAACGTGGAACCTATCACGTTTATTTGATGATGACCGAGACATTTCAAACATTTTAAAAAAGAAAGATTTTAAATGTCAAAATATTCTGTTTACTACGAGCTATGAAATAACAGTAAATGTCCGTGGAGTTTCAAGTTCTTCTGTCTCTGCTTTATATTGTTATGATAGTATTAACAATAAAATTATAACCGAGATAAATAGGCCCTTTTTATATGGCATTTTAACAAAAGATGGAATGGTGGTTGATATGGGCATTATAATGAACCCGGAATAATCATAAAGATTATAATAATAAAGTTTTTTTTTTAATAATTATATATTAATATCTATTTTATTATTATATTTAAGAATTTGCGTTTTCTTATTAAATACATTTAATATGGAAATGACGGGTCCTTGTTTATCTTATAAGAAATTGGGTAATGATAATAAAATAACAAAATTTAAGGCTAGATTCCTCCTAAAAATTCCCATAAATTATGTATCTATTGATATGAAAGTATACCCCCCGAGTATTTTACCCATTCATATTATAACATTAAATCCAATGAATCATTGGAATATTTTCCCAGAACTTTCGAAACACCAATCATTTTACAAAAATATGCCCATTAAATTTAAAATTGAATTTATAAAAATTTTACTTAATAAACTAAACAGAAAATTTGAAATTGTTAATGATAAATATATATATGATTATGGGGATAATAGTAATGTTAATGATATAATTTATGAAAACAATAAAAAATGTTATACAAAACAAGCATCAAACGAGGAAAAAAAACTTATTCGCTGTATTATAGGAGACAACATTTTATTATCTGCATATAAAAATAAATATCACCAAATAATTCTGTCATATTCTTATCCTTGTTTTTTAAAGTTTTGTTATTTACACGCCAATCGAATTCAGAAACATACTTTTGAATTAAGATTTAAATGTACTTTGTAATAGTGTTTTTGAACAGTCTCCGCTAAGTTGGCCGTCCGTTAGTGGTCTCTCTAATTTAACATTTTTGTTAGAAGATAAAACTTTATTTTTCTGTTGTCAATTGTCTCTAATTTCACATTCAACTTTTCCAATTTGTTCATTATCATTATTTGGATTAGTTAAGGTTATAGGATTCATTTTTATTTTATTTGTTGAAACTTTAGGGCGACCGGGCTTGCGGTTATTGGGCGAAGAAACCGACGACCTTCTTTGTCTTGGTGTTTTTTGTTTATTTTTACTCGTACTTGCTTTTCTGGTTCTTGTGCCCCCCTGATCACTGGTACTTTTTCTTCTTATTCTATTTTTCTCGTTTTTATCATTACTACTTGTACTTTTCTTTCTATTTTTTTTATTTTTGCTGATACTGCCCCTTCTTTTCATCTCCCTTGATGGCTTACTGGATGTATTAGAATTTCTGCGCTTTCGAATATTACATTCGCTACAATATTTTTTGTTTTTCGTTTTCTCCCTGGGTTGTTGGGACGAATTAGGTAATACTATTTGATTATTATTATTATTACTAGTCACAGGAGGTAGAAAATTTGCTGGTGGTGGTGATGATGATGATGATGATATTGGTAGCAGAGGCTGCTGAAAACTATTATTATTGTTATTATTTCCAGTATATGGGACTATGTCGGTACCCGGTGGCTGATAGGGGACTAAATGTAATTGTTGTTGTTGTTGTTGTTGTTGTGGGTAATTTGGATTTGTATCATGTAGATAGGGATTATTAAGAATTGCTGGCTGTGGTGGTGAAAATAAATTAGAATTCAAATCATTATTATTATTATTATTGTTTCCAGTATATGGGACCATATCGGTACCCGGTGGCTGATAGGGGACTAAATGTAATTGTTGTTGTTGTTGTTGTTGTTGTGGGTAATTTGGATTTGTATCATGTGGATAGGGACTATTAGGAATTGCTGGCCGTGGTAGTGGTGGTCCGGGAGAAAATGGAATGTAATTATTAAAATCAATATTATTGTTGTGCATTTTTACTGGTACCTGAAAAGAACTTGGGTTGGTAATTCTATTTGTAATTTTCTTTAAATTTTCCATAAAGTTCATATTTTTTATATATCTATATTTGTATTAGTATTAATTTTTTCATCTTGAATAATAATAATAAATAACTTTCAACAATTTGAAATATTTTCTATGTGTTTTATTTTTATATAATTTTCAAAAAGGACAAGAAAATTAGGAAAAATAGTTTTAAAATTTTATTTCGTGGAATAAAAAGTAAATGGTTATTTATATTTATTCTTTCATAACCCTTGTTTGTCTATAAGAAATAATAAATGTAATTAAAAAATGTTCCATAATTCACCAACACCCCCCCCCCCCATCATTTGAATATCCATTACCCACACACAATGATATCATACAAGGTTTATTAATCACCGATAGAATTCTTTTGCGTAAAATGTTTGAAAAATTAAGGTCTCGTAAAGGTGCCAAATATTTTAAAAATATAATTATTCGAAATGTTCCTTGGGGAGATATTACTCCAATACCATTAAATTTTCCAGATGAATTTAGAAAAAAATATCCCTTTGATTTTGTAGCAGAGTTTACTACATTGGGCTGTAATATGCTCAAGTGTTATAAACACGATTATAAAAAACCATGTCTCGAATCGTATATTATTAATGACAATATACCAACGTGTGGTGAAGCCTGCTATAAAATTTACGAGGAGTTTAATGATTTTCTCGCAGAAAACTTTAAATTTACTAAAACAATCAACAATTCTTCTTTAGATGCTATTAATAAAAGACCAGAAATATTTTTTGAAACATTTTCCATAGAGAAACATTACCCCGATGGTAGTGGTATTGTAAAGTGTTATTGTGGTATGCAATTGACAAATCTAAAAAGATTTGCTATATTACCATCATCAAGGTGGATAATAAATGATGATAATACAGATAAAAAAGAGAAGGATTTGTTATCTTCTAATTTATCATCCCCCTCTTCATCTTTTTTAACCAAAGAAAGTTATTTAAAGCTTCGTGTCAATAATCCAGCCAAGGTGTGTGATATGTCTGGATTGGTGGATGCTCCACCTTTGTCGTGGGATGTGCAATACCAAAATATAAAATATAACCAAGAATATTGTCAAAGATTTCGTAAAGATTATAATGCTGAAACGGATACCTGTGAAAAATCGGCGCATAGGAAAGTTTTAGGATACGTATTTGGGGATGCAGTTATGAATCAATTGTCTGATTCAGATATAGTTCAGTTATCTACAATACCTATTACATATATTATTAAATCTGCCACAACAGATGATAACGATAACGAATTTTCCCTAAACTCCGGTTACACTGAAAAAAAGATCAAACAAAAAAAGATTGAACTGGGATTTTTTACCAACAAAGCAGATAAAATAATCAAAAGACTCGAAAATGTAACTATCATAAAGACCCAAAACGAAAGAGATGTGGGTGGTTTAATGGTAGGCCATTATAAAGGTATTATATCATCAAAGGTGGGGGAAGATGTTGGGAATGCTGCATTAGAAATAATACGCTCAATGGGCGAGACTATTTTGATTGAAGAAAGCATTCTTGCGTCCCCCGTTATATTGGCGTTTCTTTTAAAATATTATACCAAGAATTATGTTATGATTACTACAAAAAACATAAACACAATTGGAGTTGGAATGAAAGGATTAATTGAATGTGGTATGCGTTTAACTGCTGTTATTTTAAGAACAATAATTTCAGAAATATGGATTCAATTAGCTATCAAATCCTTAACAATGTTAAGCTCAGCAGCTAATACATTTTTGTCTTTGGGTGTATTAACAATCATTCCAGAAATTCTTCTCGTACAATATAATGTGGGTGGGTATAATCGCGAATTATCTCGTAATCACTTAGAACTTTACCGCCAGGAAAATGTAGAATCAATTTTAAAACAATTAGCATCAAACAATGAAAAGAAAAAGGGATCATTTTTATCACCACTTTCTTATATTTCTATTACCAATCAACAACAACAAGACGAAGAAAAATATTCAAGGAATATAATATCTCCCCTCATAACACCAGAATTTATCTATAACATATGTATCATCAACTTTCATACCACATTTCCTGAAAATATTAATGACATTGGAAGGACGGGTATAGATCCGAATGAAGAAATGGCGCTTCTTTTTGAATATATTTCTTTATTAAAAGTATTTTCATAAACAAACGTATAGCTCCGATCAAAATCCTCTATTGGACTCTGCATACGAATACGGGATGATGTGTGTCTTAAGGCGTGGCATGTATAAATAAAAATATTCTCTTCGCTGAATAAATCATCAACTTCAAGTTCATTTAGTCCTATGTAACGCGAAAAAAATTTCAGTGTTTGCCAAGAGATATCACCCGCAGATGCTACATTTCTTAATTGTTCAATTTTGTCAATGTATACTTTTGGTACAAAGTTGTACAATAAATCACCGCTTTCGTTCGTAATTTTTTTAGCAGCCCTAGAAACTTCTTCTAAAGTATAAAACTTTTCTAGTATATTCTGAAAATTATATTTATTATGAAAATTTGATGTTTTCTTTTTAATCAAATCTGTAATCAACTCATCCAATGATTCTATATAGAAATTACAGTAATATTTATTTGACGATCTATCTGTAGTTGTAATACAACGTCCAATATATTCAATGAGTATTAATTTCATTATACCAATTATATCGTTATTTGAAATTATAGATTTTTTTGCTCTCATAAAATGGAGAAATACTGGTTTAATAAGAGATTCGCATTTTATGGTTTTGTTATATGAAGGAATTATCTCTGTGCTTTCGGTCATTAATGCTTGTGTGGTATTATTTAATAACGCATTACAATAAACGATAAATCTCCTGTTATTCATATACAACTCTGCTGTAGCCTCAATGTCTTCCATACGATTTTTTACGTGCTCTGGGATAGGAAAGGTTTGAATTTCAAATAAACTTCTTATCCAAGCTACCGCCAAAGCGGCTATGTGTATGTCGAAATCAATAATATACGGATTTTTTGTAATCGCAAATGTTGAGCACATTGCATATATTTTAGTATTAACAATTGGTTGCATAATTTTGGCGTGTTCAGAAGAAAATATTGGAATAATGGCATTAAATTCTGTTCGTCGGTCGTCATATTTAATTTTCACCTTCTTATGATCCCCTTCCTGCATGTGTGCGGAACCATAAGATTCTAATGGTATTTGACTCATTATACTATAGGGTGATGTTACTATATTTTTAACAGAGTATGACCAGGGGTTTAAAGATACAGAATCTCTCGTTGGTGCAAATACCGGAATTCCAGAAATAGTAAATGATTTTAAAAAATCAAATTTATCAAATGTTTCAATCATTTCTCTTAAATCCCCATCCTGAATATCAGTTACTGTAGAACCCATTGTAATGCGGCAGCACTCGTCCGGTGATACGCTAATATTCTTTATTTGTTCCATATTTTGGGAGAGAACTTGAAGAAATACTTTAACATCTGAATGATAATCCTCGTCGGTATGTCCCTTAAGTCGAAAAGATTTTTCTTGATATTTATTTCTAACAACAGATGTAATCAGTATATCTTTGGCTAATTGTATTTCATTTTCATATTTTGCATGCATTAGAATATTTTCCAATTTACGTATTTGCTGATGAAACCGATCTTCATAAGGTATATTATCTTCGTCGTGCTTCTTTTGGTTATTTTTTATCCTCTGTTTTATAGAATATTTATGTTCTTCTTTGGGTTTTTGTTTTATGTAAAATTCAAATATTTTCTTTTCTAAATCTATTACACCTTTTGGTGTAGTTTTATCTAGTGTGTGTAGTTTAATAAGAGTTGAATGCCATTGACAAAATATTTCTTCCATAATTTCTACCGTGCCTTCTATGGACTTTAAACACAAAGTCCCAATACAATTTTTATATCTTATTTGAAATTGATCAAGATTTTCTATTTCGTGGGGCATGTATATCCAATCACCCGCGTGGAAATCATGTTGCGCTGAAGATCCCGGCAAAAAAAATCCCGGTATATTTAAACTTACCAAGGAGGAATGATTGCCCCGAGAAAGTTCATCACCGATATTCTTTATCACTTCCTGTATCTCATGGTCGTTTTTAGCCCAAAACAATGAAGGTATATTCTCGTGACCATTATGTAATTTTGAACGTATGTCTATGCTATATCGAACTGGAAAACTGCCACCAATACCAAGAATGAAAACATTGCACATTTTTTCTTTGGGAAGTTTCATGTCTTTGATAATATATTCAGGATAATTTTCAGACGATACGGTATGGTGTCCATCTGTAACTAATAAAACATTTATATTCTTTTCTTCACATTCACATATTTCAGTTTGGATTGTAGAGAGGGCGTCTGTAAGGTTTGTCATTTTCCTATCAAAATAACTATCGTTTAGTTCACGTCCTGGTCTTTTTTTTACATCGGTTGCAAAGGTGTATAGGTGAGTAGTTCCCAAAAGTTTCGGAGCTATATGATTATTCCATCCACCCATAAGATTTTTCCAACACGAGCACATAGAACCTGATACATCAATCATTGCTATATTGCAAACGTCTCCTAAATCATTTAAATCTAATGATGGTAACTTTAAAAAATAATGAGGATTATCTTCGTCTTCTTTTAAGATGCATAATTTTGCATTTAAATTGATTTGATCCCAATCCATTAACTCGTTGTGGTTGTGGGTGTTCATGGTTGATTGGCTGGCTGGCTTAATTTTTTTTTCTGTAAATTACTCCACAAAAAAGTATAACGGCAGTAGCAAATCACAGACGTGTGTTTATGATAGAAAACAGCGCTATAATACTCGAGTCAACTTTGTCGCCCTTCCATTTATATATGCATCACGTAAATATTATCGCCAAATCTATAATTTGAATTATCAAAAAAAATTTTACTACGGGAAAATATCATACAAAAAAAATTTCTTTCATTTAATATTTTTGTTATTTGAATTTTTTAAATATATTGATAGTAATTTTATTTTATATTATTACAAATAAACATATATAAAACAAAGAAATTCTATTGATTGTTTATTCATACCAGTTTTAATTTCTTCGATAAACAACATAATAAAATTGTTAGAGATTAATTAATCATGGAAACCGAGTCCACCGATTGTCGAATAATATTAGCTTTTAATTATTTTAAAACCGAAAATACTGGTTCTTATGAAAATATAAAAAAAGATGGACGTCGAAAATATTATATTAATATTCCTATTGAAATATCATATATAGTTTTTGATTGGAAAACTATGATTCGACACGAAACTAAAAATTTTGTTATATATAATGAATATTCTCATTTGGCCTTTGATGGTGCTTTAGATGAAATTTATAATACCGAATCTAATTTTTGTCGGGGGGAATTATCCCATGTTATGGGTAAATACAATATCAAGCATGTATATATATTTGGTAATCACGGTAATGCTAAACGGGTAATGAAAATATTAAAAGAGAATATGGATATAATTATTCATGATATAAAGAATTATAACCTGTTACAAGATATAAGACACAGAGAAATAATAGACACATTACAATTACTAGCAAGACAATTTATTATGGGATATAACCAAGAAAATAAACAACTTACATTATATCATGAACTTTTGACTAAAGAAAGTCGCTTTTCCGAAAATAAAATCATTTTAAGGAAAGATAAATTTATGCCCGTTTGTTTTTTGAATGAAATTAATTACCTTAACTTGGCTTTATTTAGACGAGTTTTTGAAATTGAATTGAAACGTAACCATGCCAATGAAAACCAAGTTGAGTTTTTACTGACAAGTATATTTTTGAGCTTAATAAATCCAAATTTTATAAAATGGCACTGTGATTCAAGCTGTAAAGATATAGTTAACATTAGTTATATGACTGGAAATTGTATATATGCTTTGTGCAATACATATCCTCTAAATATCTCAAACGACTTGAATATTTTTTACCACCAATTGTTGCATAGCCACGATGCCATATCAAATATTATCAAAGAAATACCCATTGATCACAGTGAAACCAAACTTGCTGAGAATTTAAGTAATTTTATTACAGCATCTATAGAAATTTAAAATACTTACAAAAAATAAAAAATTGATAAATGAATAATTCTCCAAAATTTCAAGACGAACAATATCGCATAGAAATCTTATCTTTAACGTGCGGGTTGCCCAATTTTATAAATCCAATTGATGATGATAATTTTCAATGTATGAAAATAAATGGCAAGAGTAATATATTAAGATTGTATCCTTACCATACAACCATAAATACTTTATATTTTATTGGCAGTGTAAAAGATTCCCTGTTTATTAATAAAAAAAACAACAAATTATTGGCCTTTATTTATTCAACTCCTCATCTAATATATATTCAACAAGAAGATGGAAAATATATTTCTGAATTATTAAATTTCACACCAGAATATAGAGAACACTTTTCTGAAATTGTGTGTTTTCCAACGTTAATTGTACGATCATATGATGGATACTGTATGGAATTTTTTAAAAATATTTGTGACGACCAATTATATTTAACCTTGGGCGTATTTTTGAATAGAGATAACGAACAAAAAACCGAAGAACTGCATAAACGCAAACAAAAACACATGGATATGTATATGAGATTATTAAATGAAATCATATCAGTATATGTTAATGTAAAATACATACCCTATTTTATACACCCCGATAGAATAATAATTGAACCAATAAAAGAGGGACGCATGAAAATTATTAGTTGTAACTTATTTACTCATATATTTTCTCCACAAAATAATAATGCTAAAATATTAAGTGGAACATTTTCCCATCCCCTATCTTTTAATAATAGTAATGAAAACATTCTTTCATATTTTCCTAATAATAATAATAATAATAATAATAATAATAATAATAATAATAATAATAATAATAATAATAATCAAACACAAGTCACTTCTATGTTAAATTATAATTCTCTTTGTGTCTTGTTAGATTTCTTTCATAGTGCTTTTGTTACGGCTTTGTGGATTTTTACGACTGGTAGATTTCAACAATTAACGTTGGTTGGGCGAAATGTGGTATTTGATAAAATTGGTTTAAATAAGAATAAATATAAAGGAAAAAATAAATTGAACCTAAACGAAAAAGAACCATTAAATAATGAAAACATTTTTTGCAATACCAAGTATGGTTTTTGTAAAAAATTTTTGAATTGTCAAATTTCCCAACTAGTACATAATTATGGGTGTTGTCACCTAATAAAAACCACTCCAAAGATTTTAGCCGAAGCCATCGAATCTTCCGTGTTATCAAACAATGTTCGTGAAACTGAAAATGTCGTCCAAACAGAATTTCAAATTTTTAAAGAATTCATTGATCAATTATATCAAATAATACCAGCACTAGAAATGACTCCTTGAGTTGTGCGTATAAATAATATGGCGGTGTATTTTTTTTTCTTTTTGTCATAAAATTTAAATTGAATTAAATGTGGGTTTAAAACCCAAGGTAGATATAGAACTATAACAAAAAGGGAGGATTTTTTCTTTCATTAAATAAAAGGAATATATACAAGTCAAATACACTTTTATAAACATTTATTATATACTGTATACACACAAGTTCAACAAAGATATAAGAAAAAAATGTATAATATTAATAATAATAAAAATAATAATAAATCGTCAAACAAAAAGACAACATCTTACGGTATTATGTGTATTGAATCTACAAATCCATATAAAACTTTGGTGTGCGTTTCACCATCTTACGCAGCTATTAATTTTCTTTTAAAGAATGAAAATAGTAATGATAACAAAATAAAATCTACTGCATTTATGAATACTAACGAGAGCCATAATGTGTTGCTTTCATCTTTTCCCTATGTGAGTATTGGCGAGGGACAATATAGCTTACCACGAGGACACACATCGGTGATTGATCAAAAGAACAAAAAGTTTACAAAAATAAGAGAATTTACAGAAGAAGGAAAGTATTATTTATCAAATATTCAAACAGAGAAGTTTAATGAGTGGTTAGACAACGATGATTTTTGTGTTTACGAAAAGTGGATTGGATTAGATAATAAGCTCTATCAAGCAGAATATTCGGTATTGGTTGTGAACGATATACATTTAGAACTAGAAATAATAGAATTAAACAGTAATAATGTAATTTCACCTGATTACATTTTTAATAAGTTTGGTTTTTTCGGGGAGATATCCCAGGATACAAAGGAAAAATATATGAATAGGTATGAAAATCGAGATACCAGGATCGATTGTTTAAAATTTACAGTCTTTATGCCATTATTAGTGGCACTTAAATATTTTCAATGTAATCGAGTTAAAACAATACAAAATATAAACCCCCAAAAAATATTCAATATTATTCAAAAAACAAAATAATTTCTACACTTATTATTATTATTATTTTACAAAAACAATCCAACTAATAAATTTCTACACCCAAATAAAGCAAAAAATTGGGTGTGTAGTGTATGTATGTATATATATATAAGGAGAAAATGTATTTTGTTTATCAAACACTAGTTACAAATTTATATAAAGCCAACATATAAGGCTCTGTAAAATTTCCTAAATATAACAGGCAACCATTATTATACACAATACCAACCCTATAACGTTTAGTTTCGATGTTATAGCTAGTATATATGTAAGCTTCATCTGAACGATATATAAACACATGTAGACTTTTTAAAGCATCTAAACAAATGTTGGGTGGGTATTTTTTACCATCAAGCACAAGCCTTATCCAATATCGTGATTCTTGTATATAATTTGCCGAAGATTTACCTTTATTGCAGTATGGTAAATCTGTGTATTTGGATGATAATCTATTGGGAATATCTACTTTATAAATATCAACAGAACAACATTCCAAAAAATTTTGTATATATTTTTTAGCACCAAGGAATTCATTGACCATACGTTCTTGTTCTTCCTCTGATAAATCTTCTGGTTGGGAAAAAGTTGTTGCTCGAAAGAGCATATTACACATTTTATGAATAGTAGAAACACAATCCCTTTGTTTTGCCCGAAATATATCCATTGTATTTTCCAAATTGTCTTTGATTATTGATGGTTTTTTTGTCGCCTGAGGACAATAAGGCAGTTCAATATCTTCTTCGGTGTAGTTGGTAAAATTATTATTCTCTCTAATCTCTCTGATGAGATTATCCAGGCTTTGGTGCGTTTGAATTAATGTTTGTGCGTCTTCCGTGCTCAGGCTGATGGGGCTGGTTATTGGTGAAGTCTGGTTTTCTTGATTCATTGTGTTGGGGTAAGTTGGTCCTACGACAGCGAAGGCTCTTTCTATACTGTTGCTGTTACTCTTTGGTCAGCGTACTTTTATACTCGACACCTAATAAAAGATCGTTGAATAAAATCTCGTTAGTAATGTTCAATCAAACATTTCATTGGTCTTTTTAGACCAAAAAAAAGCGATTTAAATTGTATTGGGCTCATATTATGATAATTCATTCATGAAATGAATATAAAATTGTTCTGCAAAACGATTTTATGTTTTTTATAACAAATGCGTTCTCTTGTGCTTCTTTAATCAAAGATATTATTATTATTATTATTATTATTATTATTATTATTATTATTATTATTATTATTATTATTATTATTATTATTATTATTATTATTATATTATACAAAGAAATTTTTTAACCTGTAAGTTATATCATGATTCTTCGGATATGTTATGGGTTATGGTTTTTTTTATTTGCCTATAGTATATATAAAGCAATAAACAGAGAAGGGGGGGGTGTGGAATGGGGGGATTAGTGAAAGAATTTCAAGTAAATATGAATTATTCCCCAACCAATGAAATTTCCCAAGAAATGAAATTTAGTGAGAGGATTAATGAAAACCAACAACATTTAAACGGCACAAGGAAAGACTTTGATAAAAAAAAAGATTCTTAAATATATAGAGTTACTTTCAAATTCCCCCAATTCTATCGATAATAAAAAAAGATAAGATATTATATTATTATGTCAAATGCCTTTTTTGTTTGAAAAAATATAAAGGAAATTGGGTAATAATTGACCAAAATAAAGAGAACGACGAAAGAATAATTCCGTATATATCTTTTGAAGAAATTTATGACACGATTAAGATAGCACACATAAATTCTTTACACGGAGGAATTAAGAAAACCTTTAAAGCTTGTAAAAACTATGCTGCAAATATTAAATATATCCACGTAAAAATATACATTTCTAATTTCTGTTCAACTTGTAAAAATATCAAAAAAAGAAAAGCAGAATAAAAAAAACCAAAAACAAATATAAAACCAATTATATCTTCAGAATTTGGGGTAAGGGGGCAAGTAGATTTGATAGATATCCAAAAACTTTTAAATGATAATAAGATAAAAGATACTAGCTGTAGATATGTTCTAAATTATCAAGATAATAAAACTAAATTTTGTGTACTAAAGAGTTTAAAAAATAAAAAGGCTCAATCTATAATCGATGCATTGAGGAGTATATTTGGTATATTAGGGGCCCCCAAAATCTTACAAACGGACAATAGAGGCGAATTTGTAAATAAAACAGTTAATGAATATTTAGAAAGGGTGTGGCCCGAAGTTAAAAGAATAAAAGGCAGACCCTATCATCCCGAAAGTCAAGGATCAGTAGAAAGAGCCAACGGAGAAATTAAACGAGCCATAGAAAAATAAATTTCTTGTAATGAAAATAATACGATGCACATTTCTAGTGCTTTAGATTATATTATGTTTAATAAGAATATTAGTTATAGTCGTACGCTAAATGCCTCATCTTACTTTGCGTTGTTTGGTACACAACCACCAGTAAACATTAATTTCCAAAATATTTTTTTGTCAGACAACGACAAAGATAATTGTTGTGATTAAATTAGTTACAAGAACATTTTATCTATTTATCTTATTTAATGCATTTTTATATTATTTACAATAAATTATTTGCTTATAATAACCAAAGACAAAAAAAAATAGGTAATATAAAGGAAAACAATAATTATTATATGAATAATATTTCATGCGCGCCACCTAGTGATTAGAATTGTAATCAATGTTATGTCAGACATCTCATTCTTCTTCAGAGATTGGGAATAAGTAACGAATAAATAAATAATTTTTTGTGCTTTTCTCGTAACTGATATATAATACTTTAAATTTTTAAGTTGTGGTTTATTGTCACTTGGTGTTTTGTTTTAATATTTTTTAGTGGTTGGTTCTTGGATAAGATTTTTTTTCTGTTTTCTATTTCCATAATTCTTGCTTGAAACTGAGAATGTCGTCCTCCGCTTTGCTTCTAAAGTTGAAAAATCTAATATTTTGTTTTTCGTGACAAGGGTAATGATACAATTTAGCAAGCATTAAATCGGGTTTATGCTGACTTCTGGTAATAATTGTACCCGTTGTTGTTTTTTTTATTCTTATTACATTTTCATTTAAATAAAAATTCTCTTTAAAATAAGACTCGTTTTCCTCCAAAATACTTTTCCACGGACAAGTTGGAATTAAATAATACTTGAAAAATTTACGGGGTTCATTGCTACTTTGTGTTGGGAAACGTTTAACAATAAAATATTTATCGCTATTATTTTCATCATCTGTATATACTTCTAAGTTTTCCTCTATAATATATTTTGTATCTGGTCGACGAAAATTAATATCTAAAAATAAATAATCGCCCATTTTCAGGTCTGCAAATTGTTTAATTTCTAAACCGTCATGATCAATATTCCGTAAATATCTGAATTTGGCGCTATTCTCATTTACAAGGCGATATTGTTCTTCTTGTTGTGAATAAACATGAAAATATACTGTTTTTGGAAACCAATCGGCTAAATTTTCTACATGACTAGTAATTGGTTTATTTTTTTCCTTTTCCAATACAATTACAAAATCTGTACTCTTGTATTCTTTTAAGGAATCATTGAATGATCTGATTATACGCGAACATTCACAATTACCCTCTGGATTTAACACCAATTTAAATAGTTTTTGTGTGTTTAAACCATAAACTATATATATACCATCAATTGGTATTCTACGGCGGTTTTTAAAAATAATATCCCTAATTTCAAAATAATAGAATATTATATGTTTATCGTTTGGAATCTCATCACAGAGTAAACTTTCAAGAACATACAAAAAATTATCAATTTTTTTGAATAAATTAACTTTGATGGGATTCTGTACGTCGTCCATCGTAACAATAACTGAAAACAACAGAAAATATATGTATATATATATATATAAACTTATATTACAAAATAATATATAGAAATTAGAACAAAATCAAATGCAATAGATATAAACTTTTTTTATTGTTGTAAAATTAGTTTTGGTGTATAGCTCGTTCAACACAAAGAACATATTTGCTACAACCTTGAAGGTTTAAATTTGTACCAATTCACAGCAACCCAATTAGGAAGATCAAATAAAGAAGGCCCAGCAATTGGATGGAATTAACTGGCTGGTTGACTGGCTGGCTGAATGACGGACTAGTATGAAAAATAATATAAATTATATTACACCCCAAATTATTGTTTGTGTGTAACGTGTTATTTTGTTAGTTATTCGGATGTCCTAAAAATTCATTATCAAATACAATATCCATATTTTACTTTTGTATTAATGGGGGTTTGGTCAATTAATTAATTATCATTACAAACAAGTAATATTATAATGGGGGGGCGTTTTGTAAAAAAAATAATAATAAAAATGTAAAACATATAGTATATATCTATTTTTAGTTTTAAACCCAGATTTATTTCAATTTATAAAAATGTATTTAACACGTATATATATTCCTTTTATTCAATGAAAGAAAAAAATTAAATATATGGTATATTTTCAAGTTAATAAAAAAATAGACGTTATAAGCATTATATGCTTTTATTTTTGCCTTTGGTGGTACAAATAATCTAATATAATAAAGGATGTGTCGTATAATTGGTTGTAGTAAATTATGTATTAAAACAAGCTACACATATAATTGTATATATCCACTAATACATTAAATTATTTGTATTATTAAAGCTGAAAATAAGGCCTAATTATCATATTTTTTTTCTGTTGTTTACCATCAACGACTACTTATTTGACTACCTCTAATATTTTCAGCTCTTTTTTTTACATATTTATTGTAAATGATATATAAAAAGATAGTACAAACAATAAAATACAACAATTTAAACAGATTATCATAAATTCTAACAAATAGATTAGATTCTAGGGCCCCACCAACAATATCATCAACAACATTTAATGTTTCCTTTGTTAAAGACCGCAAAAATGTTGCTCGCTCACAAACGAACATATAATTTTTATATTTTTCGGGTGGAATAATTTTATCAAATGGTGTGCTTCCTGCTAGCATGTTAAAATTTTCTATATTACACAAACCATTACATCCTAACTGACGTATTTCATCTATTCGTTCTCTGTCTATAACAGTATCAGAATAGAGAAATTCGTCATAATTACAATCCCATTTATTCACATTAAATAAGGGATGTTCATTTTCGGGTAAAATTATTATGTCCTTAGATATTACTGAATCATTAATAGAAAGACCTTTGTCAATACAAAAATTTCCATTAATTTTATACTTTATTAACTTTTTTTTATCTTGCAAATTATATCTAAAACACCCCGTATGTTCGGCTTGTATTCGTGCCAAGTAAATAACCATTCCAGTAACTGTTCCAGAAACAAGAGCAAATTTAACAATATTACTTTTATTTTTCATTTTCTTAAGCGATAAAAATAGATTAATCCATATAGGATTATTATTAACAATATTTTTTCCCTTGGCACTTTTACACAAATCGGCGGCTTTTTCTAAACTTTTAGCTAATTCTTTTTCGTTCCTAAAACCAAAACTTACTGCTAAATCGTCAACCTCTTTTAATAGTTTTTTATATTTATTGTATGGTAAAGTTGAACGGATAAATGCATTTGTTTCACCAGGCAATGATAGATTATTTCCACTTAAAGTTTTATTAAAGTCATCGTATTTTTTCCATTTATTTATATCATTAGGTATATATTTGGATGTGTCATTTGTTGTATTGAAAGTATAATTATTAAAATCTTCAATTAATGTGTTGAAATTTACATCATCCATCTTATTTATATTATTAGATATGTTGACATTATAATTTCTAGAATTTACACTATCTGTAAATTTGTTTTTACCTATAATATCCGTTACATTATCAATAAATGTAAATTTTACCATGTTAAATCTATTATATTTTTTACTAAGGGTAAAAATATTAATTAAATACATGGTGTATATTCAAGTTAATAAAAAATTAGACATTATTTTAACTTATAAAAATATATTTGATGTGTATATATATTCCTTTTATTTAATGAAAGAAAAAATCATTTATTTTTTTTGGTATAATGAAATATAATAACCAAAAAATAAAATAAATTCGTTTTAGGTTTTTATTGTTATCAAGATTTCATTGTGATTGTCCACTTTCCACGTTCTGTGTCTTTTTCAACAATAAGTAATGATTTTGATATTTTAAATATAAAACGATCTTTACTTGTATTATTATCCCAAAACATATTTTTTCTTTCCATCCAAGTTAATTGTTTGTTATTCAAAAAACACAACACAGATAAAATATTATTATTACAGTTTTTACAATCTATTATTAAACTTATATCGTTTATTTCATTATGATTAAAAAGACGCAATAATAGATTTTCTAGTTCGTTGCGAAAATAGATTTTAGGACATTGCATTGTGTCATCCAATGTAATGTAGAAGAAAGGTTCCTCGTTATTTTTATCTGCACATTGACTACTCAAAGTGGCATATAATAAAATATGTTTCTTTTTCTTTACATTTCTCCAAAAGTTTAAAATGTCATCAGGAATATTGCTATTAATAATCTCAATACCACCAAGTAACATACTATCACACTGATTAGAAAAATCTAAAAATGTATAACCCCTTGTCATATAATCTTGAATTTGTTTGTCTATTCCACAAAGGAAAAAATCGTTTATTGATGGCAAATTTAAAAGTAAAAAAAGTTGATTGAATGTTGGTGCCAAATAATAGTCTATCATTCTTTTTTTGGAACAATGTATATTTTTTTTTCCTTTTATTTAACATAATTGTTGGTAAGTAATTTTGATGATTATCGACCAGATCTAATGATAGAAAATTCTGTAAAGCTTCCTCGATATAATTTTTATAAATAGATTCATTGTTATCAAGAATCGAATGTAAACATTTTATCATAAGCTCATACACAAAATGGGGCATACGGATAGGAAAGCCCGATATTTTGTATTTGTTATCTTCGAGTTTTCCCATGTATAATTTTTTTCTGATCAAAACTAATCGCTTAAAAACATTTTCAACTTTTAACTTAATCTTGGGGTATTTTTGAAATTCATTATATTTTGATATTAGTTCTGTTATATGAAGGGGGCTCGACAAAAAGATACTGTCTGTGTCGCCATACAAACATACTGTATTGGAAAAATTTTTAGTGAAATAATCAATGGCTTCGTTCAGAAACCACCTTCCATAATTTGTAATCATATTGGCAGCCATAGGAGAATATAATGGAAATGTAGTATGGGAATATAAACCATAAATTGAATTTATCATCAATTTGAAGATAAGGGACAGGGACGACCCCTTTCTATATTGCTGTCGTTTATTTATGAGATAGTCACAAAATTGCCGAATTGGAGTACAATTATCATTATTTTCCATAAATACTTTTCGTGATAAATAATGGTAATCTTTATTGCGTTTCGTTTTTATCCAAGGCGAAATATTAAAGTTTTTATGAAAAAAAAATTTGTTATTTTCAAATTCGTCATCAGAAACCAGACATATATATCCTTTAATTATCCCAAACGTTGACATAATATTTGGATAAATTGATTCAAAATCAACACTTCCAATGTTTCTCTTTCCTTCAATATAATAATGAATTCCCTTTTCTGGTGGTAATACCAAACCCTCAACTAATACATTATTCTCGTGATTATTATCATTGGGTGGTATTTTATAATAATAATGATTACTATTATTTATAGGAGCAATAACAATTGACTGGAAAAAATTTTCAAGTAAGCGCGCAGCAATGCCTGGGATAGAAAAATTTCGCAATTTTGAAAATAAGGCCCCGTAGGCGTGATTTGGACTTAAATCTGCAATGCTGAATAAAGACAAAACGCATGAAATCATTTCTGTTTTTTCTAAAAAAGAAAATAATAATTCTGCCCCCCCCCCATCTTTAGCGATATTACATTTAATATCTAAAGCTTCACAAATAATTTTCAATTCGTAGGAGGGAGGATTATATCTAGGAAATTTTATAATTGTGTTTTGAAATATTTCCTTATAACGTAAAGCATCTATGTTAATTTTCCAGGGTGGTAGAGGAATAATTATTTCAGAAGAGAAAGAATTTAAAGAAGGATGAAGATGTTGATTCTTGTCGCGTTTGATTAAACCATAAAAAAGACTTCTATCTAACAGATATTGAAAATCACATTTATCTATATTCCACCCAGTTATTATCAAACCAGTCTCTTTAATACAACACAAAGCACTTAAAATTTTTTTAATTAATTTTTTTTCCATTTTCATTGCCACTTAGATTTAATGTCGATTTAGATATACAATTATTATTATTATTATTATTATTCAATCGTTTTCTTTTATTACCCTGGGTGGTGGTATAAAAAACACAAGACACTATTTCTTCTTTGGTGTTTCTTTTTATTTGTAAATTAGTTATTTTGTAACCAAAGAAATATTTTAAAATATTTATATTATCAGACAAATATTTTAGTTGGGTCTCTGGACCATCCGAACCACGCCTTTTCTTTATAACGCGGAACAACCCCCTGGAAGAAAATATGTTTTTGGTATTTGTCGTGTTTCTTTTAAATCTGTCATGTCGTATGCAATCAAAATAACACTGAATAACATTTCTATATTTTCCTAGCACATCAATACCATAATATTCTTGTTCATTTTGAAACACCTTAGATAATAATTTTATTTGAAGACAATAAATTTTTATGACCGTACCAATATTTTTCTTGGAGTATATTTCTAGATAAGAAAAGTCTTTATTCAAGATGTGTCCGCCGTTTCTTTGGGATACAATTTGATTTGGATGTCTGAAAATATTTTTTGCCTTTCTCGCAGTGTAGTTATACGAGAAAAAAATATATCTACATTTTTGGTTACAATTACAATATGAATATATTTATTAGTAAAATAAGGATGTGGTAAAGGAATTATTATAAGTTCATTTGAATTATAATCTACAGCAAATATTTTTTCTCTGCTAGGAGTCTCGTCCCAATTATATATCCATATAAAATTATGCAAACCAATCTCTTTTTCTAAATTTAAAATTTTTTGGGGGGGCGTAAAACATAAATTTCCACCCATCAAAACTATTATTTTTCTACTCAATTGTTAAGTTTATATTACTACAAAATTTCAATATACTACGAATCGATTATAAAAAAAAACAATAATACGATTAATGGCTTATTACTTAGTATGGGGGAGTTTTTTATGCTTAATGTGTTTATACACAAAGAATATGAATATAATTATCAAATATATCAAATCGGGTAAACATAAATATAAAATGATAGATATAAATAATATAACAATAAAAAAAGTTTATTTCTATCTATTTCATTTGATTTTGTTCTAATTTCTATATATTATTTTATACACCAAAACTAATTTTAAGTGAAAGAGTAAACTTGCGTAATGAAAGACTTCGTGTTTGTTATTTGGAATTATTTTATTTTTTCATATTCAGTTATTTTTTTTGTATTTTGTTTATAATCATAAACTGTTACACTAAAATATATCATGAATAAAATAATGCTATAAGTTATCATATAAATCTTATGATTGCCATTTTCATATTTAATCATAATCTGAATTAATATTAAAAAAACCAACAACAGTGCTATAATATATTTAAATATTGATACATACTGCATTTTTTAATATTATAACAAAAAACATTTTTTTCGTCAATTTAGTCGGTAGTATAACACACACATTATTATTATATGAATAATAAACTAAATTTATTAATCAACCCATAACATAATATTTTTCATAATTTGTTGGGTTGTAACAAAATGGATATAATTTAGGATAAATGGATTAATATGTTTTATAATAATTATGTAAAAAATATCAACCAAATTTTTTTTAAATATATGTATATATATATGTGTCCTTTTATCTCTTAAAAATTAATTGATCAACTTCTTATATATATATATATATATATATATATATATATATATATATATATATATATATATATATATATATATATATATATATATATATATCTAGATACATATTCCTAAATTAAGTATCGTGGGTTAATTCTATTTTTGGGGCGGATAGATAATTTTATATAATTTTTATCAAAATGAATAATAATCTTATCAGAATGTGTTTTTATATTTTGGTAGCCGCAAATGGTTTAAATGTAACTGGCCCCCTTAGATTTTATAATAAGAGCGGGGGGCGTTTAGAACCCGAACATGGCGTAGATGATATTTTTACAACTAAAAATTATCATGATGATAATATAAATTCAAATATTACATCAACGATTAGTAGAGATTATTTTGATTCTTCTCCCGGTAATAATGGTAAAAATATAGATTTTATCGATGATTTTGATAATACTTCTTCTACTGCCGAAACAAAAGAAATGGGTGATATAATATCAAAAATACTTACAATGGAAGGTTTTGTTATTTTTATACTATTTCTATTATTGATAGTTACTTCATTAATGCATTTTTTTTATCATAAAAGGGAAAACGAACAAAATATTGTTTTGAAAAGAACAAATCTAGTTAAAACAAACGAACATAATAACACTGATGATAGTAATATGATTACCAATAGATAATTGAATAATATAAAAAACGCCCCATTATTTTAGTTCCTAAATTCAAAATTTACTATTATTTAATTGAATAGCAATCATTTTATTGTGAAATTTGTAATTTTTAAATTTGGACTTGACTGGTTAGCAGGCAAACTAAAAATAACTAATTGTATAAGCATAATAATATATTTAATTTGTTTTTTAATGCCCACTTATATATATATATGTAAGCAAAACACGCAGATACATCTTATAGGTTTTGACAGACCGACCGACCGACCGACCGACCGACCGACCGACCAGTAAATTACTTGGGTCTCTGACGAAAGATTTCATATAAAAATAATGTATACTTTTATTATACTTTTGTGTTGTTATTATACACAATTTACAAATCATATCATATTAGTAAAATCAATGCCCATAAATTTAAACAACCACACTGAAATAACAACCGAGGAGTATTATAATAATAATAACAGCAATTTTAGTGAATCTACGGATGTTCCACAATTTGAAGAATCTTTTCACTCTATCACCACCACAATAATAACCAAAAATGATGATATTACAGAATATAATTTTGACAATAGATGCGAGAAAAATGGATACGAAATAAATAATATACCATTTAAAGGCCCCGACACAAACTCTAGTTGTAAATATTCACACACACATATAAATACTATATCTAGGAAGTATAACTTTGACAATAGATGCGAGAAAAGTAGATATAATACAACGGATATAGACCACGACACAAACTCTAGTTGTAAATATTCACACTCATTTGCTATGAAAGTAAATAACGATAATATTACCGCGGCAAATAAAATAAATCAGAACAACGCACTCTTACTGAAACTAATATCCTTGGATTTTATAATATTGTCATTCAGTTTTATAATTTTTTTATTCATTATAATATCAATCACCATTTTGTTTATAAAAATTTATTGTAAAGGAAAAAAATCTTTCGGGGGGAATGGGTTAAAGAGGTCAACGACAATGAATCAAATAAATAATAACCTTTGTTAATTAAATACTAACATTTTTTATTAAGGGATTAAACACCCCAGTGCTTTTAATTTTATTTAAGATATTAAGAGTTTCATTGAACTGGTTCTCTGACATATGGCGTGCATAATATAAAATAGATAACATAAGTATAATATATAACACCTTATTCATTACTTTCATTGAGATGTTCTTACATAGAAAGGAATTTGTTTTTGATAGCAAACTATTACTCTTTTCGCTGGTTGTGGATTTTTCTTTTTCTTTGATCAGGTTTTCATGTATCCTTTCTTTTCCTTCTAGTTCTTCTTGTACATTTGGGTCATTAATAAAAGTTTCAATACTATGAGTATCTTTGTTTGTCATTTTTTATTTTTAGGCAATTTTTATGTTTTTTATCCAATATAAGGTATAATAAATATTTCTATATAGAATCTGTACGGATTATTATATTGTGCATATTTTGATTTAAATTGTGAGAATAAAAGCAACGTCCATTTGTGCTTGTAGAACAAAATTTTGCGTAATACTTGTTTAATATTGATGAAATATCTTCTGTTTTATTGTTTGTTCTGGTTTTTATATCCTGTACATGAATCAATGTGGTACATATTGTATTACAGCTGGGGCAGTTGTTCTCCAAATTAATTATTTTAATAAAAAAATGATGACAATGTATACAATAGTAAATATGTGGAGAGATAGTTCTAGTTTCCATTTTTTAACTTATAATTGGGGGGCGTTTTGTAAATGAAATAATAATATTTTGTTACTTATTCAAGTGTTCTAAAAATTCGTTATCAAATACAATATCCTTATTATATTTCTGTATTGGTGGGGGTTTATTTAACTGATAATCTTGAAATGGCCAAATAAAGTTATTAAATGATATAATTTCTATTAAAAGAATGAATATAAGAATAATTATAATTATATAACTATTATCAATTTTTCTACCAAAAATATTCGTTGCTAACAACATTAAAATAATAACAAACAAAAATAATTTTAAGATAGATAAATAAACCAATAACATTTTATCCATTTTTTAATTTTCCTACCACTATAATAACTGATTAACTAATTAGACGATATAATTACATATAATAATGATATTCAATCGACTTTTTTTCTCGGGCATATTTTTTCTATCCTATTACCCAGGAAGAAAACCCAACAAAACACAAACAAACCACAATGATACCAAACCAAATTTATCAGTAAATAAGAAAATAGAAAAATGTATAAATATATAATAATCTTATTATCTTTAAGTCTATTTGATAATTGTTTGTCTGATAAAATAATAACCATCACTAGACATAATCCAAAAATACATCTATCACAAAATGTATTGAACTCGACTAATATTTTGAATAAATCAAAAGAAGATTGGCTTTTAGATTTTAAAATAGCAGTAACTCACGAAATGGAGAAACCAAATTATAATATATCAAAAAGAGAAATAGTTAAAACTAATATATTATTATTGGCTCAACAGAAATCAGTAATTCGACCACGGATTTTAATTTTATTTTATAAAGAAATTATAAAAAAATTTAAAACGGAATTCTATAATCTTAGTTTTAAGCAAAAACTAAATCCTATAATATTAAATAATGTTACTACAAATAATATTTCGTTAAATTTAGATAAATTGGTTGATATAAATTATGAAAAAAAACAACAAAACAATAATAATAAATGGTTAACTGACAATAAAGTTCAATCTATTAATGTTTACTCATTAAATAATAATGAAAATTGTAGAAAAACATCTCGTTATAATGATTTACAGGCTAAAATACAATTCAAATTATGTATCTATAAATCACGTAAATATATAAAGGAATACACTGTTAAAATATTTCTTGTTACAGACGTAAAACATTTTAATTATTTAGAATGGACACCTAATCTTTCTTGAAAATATATTATCTTAAAATTATTTTGATAAATAATAAATATAGAGTATCAATTTATTTAAAAAATACAACTAATTATGCATATTGTTAAAAATGTTTTTACAGAAATATCTAATGCAAATGTGGCTGCGATTTATTATGTGTGTCATAAATATAAAAAAGAACCATGGTTTAACGCGCAATTACGATTATGTCTTTCACGGTTATATCTTATACAGAATATAAAACTATTTAAACCACCCCTAATTATTTATTCATATAAAAATGATAAAAATGAAATAGATTATTTTTATGAGGGATATCATTATTTATTGTCTGAGATGGAAAAACATCACATCTTATATATAAATCATATTAGAAATAAAATATTAGTTATTTTGAATTTGGTTAGTATTTTCATTATGCTATTTTTATCATTATTAGCAATATTTAAATGGCCAGTAAAGAAAAAAAGTTTTATTCAAATGACAGAAATACACAAACCTTCATGTTTAACTTGAATATAAATATAAATATTTATCAGGTATTAAAAGAGAATTATTAATTGATCTATTCATTCCAGAAAATCTTTGTCTCGTCCCCAGTTGTACATTGTACCGTACTATAACCAAAGTTTACCTATACGTGTTCCATTTATGTTGTCAATGATATTCAAAACTTTAGCTACTAACTCTTTTTTCTGGAATTTGGCTTTTTCATACCGTTCTTCGCCATAACGACCGCGTCTTTGGGCTTCTCGTTTGTGTGTGTTTCTCTTCCGTTCATATTATTTATTTTGAGCTAATCTTTTAATCATTTACAGTATATATATATATATTAAGAAAATTAATAAAACTCTGGTTGTAGTAAATTATGTATTAAAACAAGCTACACAATTTATAAAAATGTATTTGACGCGTATATATATTCCTTTTATTCAATGAAAGAAAAAAATTAAATATATGGTATATTTTCAGGTTAATAAAAAATTAGACGTTATAAGTATTATATGCTTTTATTTTTGGCTTTGGTAGTACAAATAATCTATTATAATAAAGGATATGTCGTAAAATAATATACATCTAATGAGTTTTAATCAAAATCAACAATAAAAGGAACTATTAATTTTTTTCAAATAGGGGTGATGACGAGTTGTTTTATATTTTTCTTTATTTTCTGGGTAATTTCTATAAAATTCTAATAAATTAAGAAATACTTGATAATGAAAACCAAAATAAAAATTATATTTTTTTTCGTCGACTACAGAAATTGTTTTACCATTATTATCGCTGGGAAAATATATCCCATGGCTACAATAAACATCAAGTCCATTTTTTGGATAAACATTCCAGATTTTAACTTTGGGGCCCCTTGAGTTTTGTAAACAATCTGAATTAATTGTCACATTTTCATATAATTTTTTATGATTTCTAAATAGATAATTTATTATAGCGGCTGCTTTAGAGTCAAATGTAATAATATTTACAGGAAATTTGTCTCCAAAACACGCGTGGATAAAATCAACTAAAAGGTCTTTACTGAGGGGAGCTCTAGTCTCGCCAAAATTATGGTGTAATAATTTACCATATATATACACCAATACATTATGAATTACTATATATTTGTTAGTATTCTTGTCAGAAATTAATTCATTACTTGTAATAAAAAAATAATGTGGGAGTGTTTCAACGCGATTCCTTTTACCTTCTTCGTGAAATGTATAATCTAGAACCACAATTATATCATTATCGGGATATAACTCGCCCGATGTAGAATTTTGTACTTTTATATCAGAATTTAATAATTTTGAGCGGGGCATTATAGAATTTCTCAATAATATTATTTTACGGGTATATATTGATCAGCGAAGAATAGCTGCCGGGTGGCTACTAGTTGGTGGTGGCCGATGTAGTTATATATAACCCGGCCGCCCAGCTAGCCAGATAAACTATATTCTGCTTCTATGGCAAACGTTTTCAAATTTATAACATCATTTTTCGTGTCTCACAGATCGCATTGGTAGGTAATTTATCCACTTTCCAGTTGAAAAGATATACAAAATCAATATTATTAGGGCCGCAAAAATAACATTCATTATTTGCATATAAACATTCTTTGTATGTGAACAAGCTCTATAATCAAAGATTAATTTAATAATAAGTAAAATTAGAGCAAAATAAATGAAAAACTTTATAATATACATTTTTATAAAATCCTTATAAAATTTTTTGATAAACTTGTCTTGTTTTATCATATTTTAGTAACTACTATATTTTTTAATTAGATTCAATTTCAATTTTTATATTATTCTTTTTAAACTTTAAATGTTCCACACCAAAAATTAATAAATCATAAAAGAAAGAAAGAATATTTATTATGCTAGCAACTCCAGAATATTCCACAACAAATTTATCGCCCTTATTTAGACTATTGTTATAAGTTTCTGCATATAAGAGGTGAAACCAGATCTTCGTTTGTGTTGATGCGGGAGAATATTCAGCAACTTCATTTAAATTTGTTGTCAGAATTCTAAATAATAATTTCGACAAAATTTTATATTTATATTCTTTATATTTGTCGTTTTTCTTTGATCTTTTATTTAATGAAATGGCAGAAAGATCAAAAATTTTATTCCAATTTGCAAAAGGTATACTATCAGTAGAATTAATATCTATTGGAGTGTCTCCTGTTACAGTATAATATTCATAATACAAATATGTATAAAAATACAGACGAAGTATTAGATACAAAGAATTTGAGTCTTCAATACTCGTTGTAGCCCTATCAATGAAAGCCTGAAATTTTGCCATCAAAATTTGTAATATTTGGTTGGTTTTCATATTTTCTTCATCTAAGATTATGGAATTATTCCAACCTTTGAATAATTCTAAAACCTCATCAAAAATATCTAATAGCATTTGACCTTTGGGTGGTGGTGGTAGTAAACCACATATCATTTGTTCGGTTTTTCTGTGTTTTAAATTACAGCGTAAATAATATAACTGGTTTGAGGATTTTGAGTAATCATTCTTACAAACTTCACTATCTTGTAAAAGCGAAAATATTTTTCCATAAATATTCTTATTTAATCTTATATTTTTCTGTTTGGTATTATTTTTTTTTTGTGATTTTATCTATTACATCAGTACTAGTTTCATTTGTCCGTGTGTTTGTTTTATCATCGACATCCGAATAGTTTGATTTAACATCTCCTCCATCCCCTTTTCGTTTTTTTGTGATTTTATCGATTACATCAGTACTAGTTTCATTTGTCCCCGTGTTTGTTTTATTATCTACAACCGAATCGTTTAATTCAACATCTCCCCACCCCCCCCTTTCGTTTTTTTGTGATTTTATCAACAGTACTAGTTTCATTTGTCCCCGTGTTTGTTTTATTGTCAATATTTGAATCTTTTAATTCAACGTCTCCCCGGTCTAAACCATCTATAATATATTCATTGGTAGTAACTTTACTTAAATTTTTGGGATTAAGAATAGTTCCAGTTTGAATAGAACCATTTTCCATTGTATCTTAGTTGTTGTTGAATAATATTTTTTTTTTTGTGCACCACATTTTATATGGTAAACCCACGAAAGGGGGATTGTGTATTTTTAATTTATATTATTTCCAGAACAAGGAAATAAAAGATATCTTAAACCCCCAAAATTATAAAGAGGAAATACTCATTTTATAATGTCATTTAGGAAAAAATGCCATTATTATAAATTATCAATAAATGATAAATTGTACCATAAAATGCACATACAGAACACAATAAAAAAAGGCAGACATCTTCATTAAATTATCAGATATATAATAAGTGATATAAAAACCTTATTCAGTTTTCTATATCAACATTACATACATCCTCGTGTTTTTTTTCTCTCTTAAACAAGTAACTTTAACTTGGTTTGGAATTTCCGGTTTGGGAATTATTTGGCATTTTATTTGTTATTGTTGTTGTTGTTGTTGTTAACAAAAATATATACCCGCTTGTCAGGCAGACATAGAAATAATTTTTTTGTGACATATTCAGTTAGAGAGTTGGTATAGAATTTGAATCACACACATAGTATAATCAGATTCATTAATATTATTGAAAACAACTTGGTATGCTAGGCGGGGTCTCCACCAAATCCAGTCAGGTTTTGTTGTATATATCTCAAATTATAAACTTCTACTTTATAAAACATTCTGTAACTGTAATGTGGACAAGGATAAACAACCCCCCCCCCCCAAAAAAAAACGACATAGTAGTTAAACTTATAAATATATTCTACGTTTTTACAACGACAACTATTACAAACAACAGAGTTTATATAATTGATTATATATATTTCTCAAAATTTTTTTGTTAATATTTATTTGTCTGGCATTTAAAAAAATGGAAAGGGGTAGTGGAAAACCAAAATGATAATAATGATAATATTATTGTTGGGTGAAATTTTACCGGTACAGTATAATCATGGTCTGGACTTCTATCCATCAAAGTACATTATAAAATCTTTTGTAATAGTTTTCATGCTTACAATGGCTCGGTGTATAAGATTTATTGCCATTTCTAAAAGGTTATCCAATAAACAGAAACCACTACTTTTGTTTAACAATTCCATATTTTCGTGTTCTAACAGACCAATGTCTTCTCCTTCGTCTATTTCAATAGATTGACTGCTTTTTTTTAGTACACCGATCTAGATTTTCATTATTTTGCCCTATTTGTTATTTTTTTTTTTGTGAAAATTATTTACACTACCACCAATTATAAATGAGATTCGCCCGCCAACCAACCAACCAACTAACTAACCAATGGACTGGTGAATTTAAAGACTGGTACATTGGATATATATATAGTCATCTTTGAAACTAATTTTTTTGATGTTGCTACCTATTTATCTAGAAATTAAAAAATGGAACGGGCAGTAGAAAACCACAATGATAATAATGATGATAATAATTTTGTTAAATGGAATTTTAATGATCCCCAATATAGCTCAAAAGTTATAGAGGACAGCTTCTAAATGGAAAATAATACAAATATCAGCGACAACGAAAATGATAAGAAAATAATAATTTCAGAAAATAAAGATAACGAAGAACAACTTATATATATACCAAGATTAATTTTAAGCGAAAATGTAAATTTACAATCAAGAAATATAAATTTCTTTGTTGATATAATATTATTCATATCTATCATTTTGTATTTATATTTACCTAATTTGATATATTTGATAGTTATATTTATATGCTTTATGTATAAACATATACAGTATAAGAACCCCCCTCTATATCAAGTAATAAATCATTAACGTCGTTATTATACTTTCATTTATGTTGTATGGTTATATAATTTTATGTAAAAGTTAATTGGAGATAGGGGGGTACGTTTCTCGTTCTTTATTCTGGTTTCATATTGAAATTATTCTATATCCAAAAAATGAAAATATGTATTATTTATCTAACTCCCCTAATAATAACATTAATCTATTTCCTTTGGAAAGTTATAAAATATGTATATTATCGGCATTTACTATTAAACTATATAGACTTGCTTGGCGGGGATGATCGCTGGGATGAAAAATATACTAATATTAATTATTGGATTAAGAATCAAACCAGTAAGCAAGAGGAAAGGGGGGGGGGGATGATATTATTTATCAATTTATATCCAACGACGACAATAATAATATTAAAAAGTCATCATTATGTACAGAGACAGCATTATTTGTTTCGCCCAAAGATAGAAATAATCCAAATATATGTCAAAAAATGAGTAGAAAGGTTTGTGGGATAGATTCAAACGCCATGAAATTAATTCATATCCCAGATGATAATCTTCATTCATATGTTGCTGCTAATGGAATGCAATTATTATCGGGCGAATCTTATTGTGTATATAAAAAACCACCAATTAACAGAGGCATCGAATGCAATGAAATATGGGGATATTGGAAATATTCTTCTATGCATGATAAATGGAAGTGTTACTCAAAGGTTCCTGGTATATATGATGCTGAGCGCAATGAATTTAATCCTTGCCAAAGAGAGGATAAAAATGGTAAATTTACCATTGATAATAATATTATTTCTCCAAAGGAAATACCCCAAAAATATAAACCGTCGGATTTTCACTCCACAGAATTTCAAGATAGATGTGGATGTCGTTGTGATAAAGCCCGTGGGTTTATTTTTAATAAGAATTTAAGCAAAACGACATGCTTTAAAGATCCGTGTTTGGCGGCATTACCCCCATTTTCAGCTACACCCGGATATAACTTAGAAACTGGACATTGTGATTGTGGTGTTTTCTTTAAGAACATATTTAATGACATAAAACAGCCATGTACCGCGTGTCCATGTAATCGTCCAACATATGATAATAAAACTCATACATTAACTGTTTATATAAAATGTTATAATCACGATGAAAGGATAATTAGAGGAGCAGAAGATGATAGATTTGCTTTATTTCCATGTGAAAGCGATGAAGATAAAATTCGTGGATGTAGAAAGGCCTTTATTCGTGTCAAACCAATATATAAAGCAGACAAAGATGACGAAAAATTCGAAAATAGAATCTTTTGGTAATTATCATTGTCACCATCTGGAAATATTGCATCCAAAGCCTTGCTGTTTTGACCCTTAAGGCAACTTCTTGCTCATGAGTGTTAAATTTCTTTACAATGCTATTTATGATAGCCAATTCCTTTGCTGATGTTGCAGTCAATATTTTGTTATCATACTGTTGAAGCATGGACTGAACCTCTAGTTTATCCTCATCAGAAATGATTGCACCAGATATAAAATACCAAATAATTCCCAAACCGGAAATTCCAAGCCAAGTTAAAGTTACTTGTTTATGAGACAAAAAAACACGAGGATGTATGTAATGTTGATATAAAAAACTGAACAAGGTTTTTACTGGTGCTGGCCTAATGCAGCATATGTTAACAGATGTGCTCGAAGGGCGCTGGGAAAATCTGCTGTGTCCCGTCATCATTTTGTCTGTAGATTTAGGTGCATAAAGCGTCTCCCACACTTCTTTTAATCCACTACCGGCCATGATGTACCCAATAGAACCCATAAGTGACATTAAGCGATGAAAATCACCTAGTCGCATGGAAACTTTACCTAAATTCAAACTGTTTTCAGTAGAGGACATAATCTCTCTTGCCTTCCATTATAGTGGCTGGTCAAAAGTAACACATGTCACACTCTTACTCGTTTTTCTACATGAATCAGATGCAAAATGTAATACACTGTTTATTGCATCAGAAGAGGTAGCCTTTAAATTAGGGAAAGGCAAAAAAGCCTTTCCAGTGTGAAATATCCTTAAATTTCATCCACTTCCCACTCAACCATAGTAAATGGCAAGATGACGTAATTTTTTTACTAGTAAGTTTCTTTAAATCCTCAATTTCAATCCTTTTCAGTCCACTTTCACTATGTAAAAAATACTTGAAAAATTCGTGGAGCTCATTACTATTTTTTTTTCTGGTAAACGTCTAACGATAAAATATTTGTGGCTATTATTTACATCCTCTGTATATACTTCTTCGTTTTTCTCTATTTGGAAGATAAAAACAAATATCTAAAAATATTTAATTTTTTAAATCGTCATGATCAATATTTTATAAATTTAGCGCTATTATCATTTACAGTGCGATATTGTGGTGGTTCGTTTGATAAATACAGATGAAAAATATACTGTTTTTGGAAACAAATCGGCTAAATTTTCTTCGTAATAACTAGAATTGTTTTTTATTTTTTTCCTTCTCCAATACATTTACATAATCGGACAATGTGTATTATGTTTTGTATTGTACTTTGGTGATGATAAGGTCACTCTAGTAATTATGGTACCTGTTGCTGTTTTTTTGAATTTTATTGCATTTTCATTTAAATAAAAATTCTCTTTGAATAAAAGCTCATTTTCCTCCAAAATACTTTTCCACGGACAAGACGGAATTAAAATATACTTGAAAAATTTCTGGAGTTCATTACTATTTTTTCCTGGCAAACTTCTAACGATAAAGTATTTATGGCTATTATTTACATCCCCTGTATATACTTCTTCGTTTTTCTCTATATTATATTCTCTATTTGGTGGACAAAAATAAATATCTAAAAATAAATAATCACCCATTTTCAGGTCAGCAAATTGTTTAATTTCTAAATCGTCATGATCAATATTCTGTAAATATCTGAATTTGGCGCTATTCTCATTTACAAGGCGATATTGTGGTGGTGATAAATCAGGATAGCGATATCGTGGTTTGCGTGATAAATCAGGAAAAGATACTGTTTTTGGAAACAAATTGGCTAAATTTTCTTCGTAATGATTACAAATAGGTTTATTTTTTTCCTTTTCCAATACAATTACATAATCTGCAAAGCGGTTTTCTTCGAAGAAATCATTGTATGATCTGATTATACGCGAACATTCACAATTACCCTCTGGATTTAACACCAATGGAAATAGTTTTTGAGAGTTTAAACCATAAACTAAATACATACTATCGAATAGCATTTTACGGCCGTCTTTTTTACAAATAACCTTACGCTTGGTTGTTATCATTTCATGATAATAGAATATTATATATTTATCGCTTGGAATGTCATCACAAATTAAAATATTTTTATCAAGACCATACAAATAATTATGAACGTTTTTGAATAAATTAACTTTAATGGGATTCCGTACGTCGTCCATCGTAAGAATAACTGAAAACAAAAGATAATATATGTATATGTATATACATATAAAACATGATATATATAAACTAGAACAAAATCAAATGAAATATATAAATTTAAGAAAATTGAATATCTAAGAAAAAAAAATCAGCATAGTGATTAGAATTGTAATCAATGTTATGTCAGGTATATAAGAAAAAAAATTCATTTTGGCTTTATCATTATAATTACTATCAACACTATGAACATTCTTATGGTTTAATTTCAAAGTAAACACGAATTATGAATTTTTCAAATGAACGTGAAACAATAGCAGACATTCTCTGTTTCAAGAATTGTGATGAAAAAGAAATAGAAAACAGAAAAAATCTTATCCAAGAACCAACCACTAAAAAATATTAAAACAAGACACCGAGTGACAATAAACCACAACTTAAACATTTAAAATATTACATATCAGTTACGAGAAAAGCACAAAAAATGATTTATTTATTCGTTACCCATTCCCATTCTCTGAAGGAGAATGAGATGTCTAACATAACATTGATTACAACTCTAATCACTATACTGAATTTTTTTTTTCTTAGATATTCAATTTTCCTAAATGTATATATTTCATTTGATTTTGTTCTAATTTCTATATATTATTTTGTAATATAAGTTTATATATATATACATATATTTTCTGTTGTTTTCATTTTGAAAATAATAATAATAATAATAATAATAATAATAATAATAATAATAATAATAATAATAATAATAATAATAATAAATGCATATTTGAATTTTGAAATCTTATCATATATATATATATATATATATATATATATATATATATATATATATATATATATATATATATATATATATATATATATATATATATATATATATATATATATATATATATATATATATATATATATATATATATATATATATATATATTTGAAATTTGAAAGAAAAAGCGTGACACAAATGTTGTTATTTTATAGAGTTAATAAAATCCTATATAGGAATTTTATTAACTTTTGTAGTAAAGTTAATAAAATTATACTCAAAAGTTCATAAAATTGTAGTTTTTTGGGGATTTGAGTTTTGTCACGGTTTTTTTAAGAGTTTTTTTAAGAGATAAATAATATTTTTCACGCTTCTTTTTTTTTTACTAATTTGATTAACTGAAATACACAATTGGTGGTTGACACACATTAAATTTTTTTGTGGCAAAAATATATATTCAAATATTTTTTTTTATTAAACAGGTTAATGTAACCGACTTGGTGGGGAAGCACACAATATATTGAACAATAAAAGGACAAGGGTGAGCCAACGGGGCTCATTTTACGATGAAGAGAATAAATGTAAAGAGCTCCGTGGATAAGGGGCCCACCGTCCTCAAAAAAATGAAGTACAATCTTCCTACGCCTGGACGATTTTTAGAGGAAAATTGTTTTTCTCCACTACCCACTGCCGCAAAAGAATTTTACGACCCAATTTTATATTATGATGAATACTCTTTTTTGGGTTGTGAAAAAAATGAATACCCTTTTTTAGGTTGTGAAAAAAACGGAGATTACAAAACTATACCCCAAACTTTGGTGAAAAAAACAGTAGTAACGAGTAAAAATGAGGAAAAATAATAAGACTTAGAAGAAGAAGAAGAAGAAGAAGAAGAAGAAAGAAAATCAAATGATAAGGCGGATATCGACAATGACGACGGCGACGACGATGATGAAGAAGAAGAAGAAGATGAAGAAAGAAAATCAAATGATAAGGCGGATATCGACAATGACGACGGCGACGACGATGATGAAGAAGAAGGAGATTACAAAACTATAGCCCCCATTTTAGTGAAAAAAACAGTAGTAACAAGTAAAAATGAGGAAAAATATGAAGACTTAGAAGAAGAAGAAGAAGAAGAAGAAGAAGAAGAAAGAAAATCAAATGATAAGGCGGATATCGACAATGACGACGTCGACGACGATGATGAAGAAGAAGAAGAAGAAGAAGAAACAATAAATATGCACGAGAAGTTTCTAAAAATGAAACACCTTTTTTTCGATATTTTTAATTTCACCTCAAAAAGGTGTTTTATCGGACATGAATGCAGTTTGAATATCGAGATATACAATCTCGAAGATTATGTAAAGAAAAATAAAAAGAAGGATATTGTTCTTGCCTCACAAATAAGAGACGCGAATAGAGAACATAAATTTTTGGTAAGCATCACAACTAAAAATTTTCCTAGGAAAATTTGCGATGCCATCTTTATAATTGATGACTCTAAACAAAGTATCAACAAAATTATACCAGAAATGAAAAAGCTGTTAAGTAGAGGATATAAAAACATATACCTAAGCATAAAATACCACACACATCATTTTTATAAGATAATTAACTCTCTGTTGAGTTATCTTTTAACAGCTTGTAATATGTCAGATGTAAACTGTAAAATATTTGTATTTTACAGTTTCCATAATAATGATGAATTAAATTACCTAAGGTCATATTTCAAACAAACAAAATATGAACCATGGGAAATTTTTCTCGATAAAATTGTTCGGGTCAAAAGATTTGACGATGAAATGAAATCGTTTGGTGGCAACAATTACACACATATACTTAAAAAACAAAAATGTTATTCGATCGCCAGAAAATTTCCAGACATTTTAAAAAAATTCAAATCTGTTATTATCAATGATAAAGTTAAAAACTGTATCAGTCAGGAATTTAAAAATATTTTATAGTTGTTTGTAATATTCAACAATTGTATAACATATATGAATACTGATGTTATAAAAAAACAACCAATTGATAAATTGATGATTGTAATATCTGAAAGTAACATTGAAATTTCTGTATTGCTTTCAAATGACATAAAGAATATCATTATATTAGACAACAATCATCTATGTGATATATTAAATTATGATGTTATTGGCCGGTGTATATCGTGTTGTTTAAAATCCACTGTGCCCGCAATAAGAAAAATTATAAAGGCGAAAGATACTTACTCACTTGAAATTGAGGTAAAGTATATCGAAAAAAAAATATTTGATGAAGAGGAGACAATTAATTCCATTTTATCTAATTCTTTTGAAAAAAATGGGCTTTGTTGTAAACGCGAAAGTATGGAAGGTATTACAATTGTAAATGTACATCGTATTATAAAATGAAGTTATATCTCATATTCTATACCTGAAATATTTTACCTAGATTTTTGTTATATCAAGTAATGAATCATTATTAATGGTATTATTATTATTATAATTTTTTTAACGGGCTCGTGGTATATCTAAATTTTGTAATAACAAACATTCAAATAAATTTTGTTTTTTTGTGGTTAAATAAAATAACACGATTGTTTAAATTTACAAAATAATATATTTACTATGATGGTTATTACAAACGGCAACGTCATTGGAAAATTTGGTAATTGATTAACCAATAACATATATATACAAAGAACATTGAACCGAAATAATTTTACGTTTGTAAATATATATTGTATTATAAAATAAATTTAAATCACATATTCTTAAATTATTTCTCATTTTCATTGTATAGTTATATAATTTTATGTAAAGTTAATTGGAGAAAGAGAGAGAAAGAGAGAGAGAGAGATATATATAGAGGGATAAATTTCTCGCCCTTCATTCTGGTTTCATATCACGCGATAAGTGCTTTATATATAAAACTTTCTTTATTTTCATTTCAATATGAGCATTTTAAGTGAGAGATGTTTAGCATTTGTATGTGATTATTATACTCATGGACATTCAGCAACACAAATAATAGAAAAATTAAGGAAAAAATTTAATGACGATATAATAATGAGGAGTATGATAAAAGAACTTACATTATTTTATGATTATATACATTTCATGAAAATAAACCACACAAAAAACTATCGTTATTTTCTTGATATGGTACATTCACAATTACCATCAATAAAAAGAGAAAAAACAAATGAGCCCACATATTTACAATTATCAAACACAAATAAAGAAGAAACAGAATGGCCCCATACAACTTATACAACAAAAACAGATAATTTATCTATCAATAAAACGAAAAAAACAAACAATTCTCAATCTTCGTCGTTCTTGCCACAAAACCAATATATTTGTCCTCAGAAGAGACGAAACCGTGTAATGATTGCAAAACAAATAATTTCTGATATAGATATAAACCCATCTTTCACCGAGGAAATTATTACAGGAGACGAAATGTGGATAAAAATTTATGATGCATCCGAAAAAAAATACAAAAACCTCATGTTAACTGTATTTTTTGATTACAAAGGCATCATTTACCACGAATATGCTCCACTGAATCAAACTTTAACAAAAGAATACTATTTGGGAGTTCTCCAGCAATTGATTGGGGCCATAGAAATCAATCGACCAGATTTGTGGAAAAGTAAAACAATGCGACTTCATCACGATAATGCTGCTTCTCATACGTGTAATTTGATAAAATATTTTATCGACACCCATTTCAAATATAAAGTGCCACATCCATCTTATAGTTCTGATTTGGCTTCTTGCGATTTTTGGCTTTTTCCGATAATCAAAAAGGCAATCTCTCTAGAAGATAGAAAAACTTTAGATGAAAATAAAGCCAAAAAAATAATAGATAAGATATTATCGGAAATTCCAGAAAAAGAGTTTAAAATATGTATGCTCGAAAAATATAAAAAGGTTTTAAAATTGTGCGTTGAATCTGGTGGAAAAAAAATATCTCTTTCAACGCCCCAGCATACGCTTATTGTAAAATAAACCAATAAATGGAAGTAAAATTATATTGCCCCAAACATTTTATTGTGTATAATATTTATCCTCCCCAAACATTTTATCATAATATTTATCCTCCATTAAATTATCAGTTAAAAGTTTAATTACCCGAACTACAAATTTGTTCATATCATCATTAGCTAAATTTAGTGATAATATATTCCTTTTGTTTGAAATACACACACTTGGGCTATCTGAGAATAATAATTCATTATATTATTTATCTATTTCTTTTAGATAATTTATATCAATATTTTCCTCGCCCTTACGACCTCTGCGTTTTATTCTATCATTCAACATTACATCAAAATTTAGTCCGTGTAAGTAAATAATTAGATCTGGGTTAAACAATAACATTTTTGATGCAATATTTTTATATAAATCATAGAAATCTTTCCTTAATAGATTCTTATCGGCGTGCAGTTTACAAAAAACGTCAATACCACTTAAAATAGATCTTTCTCCAATGATTATATGTGGTGCTATCTCGGTCCTTTCATTTTGAATTATATCATAAAAGATATTAATTATATTTTTCATATATGTAAAATTAATACCAGTCTGAAATATTTCTGAAAATTCAGATTTATTTTTGTAATATTTTTCTAGGTTGTTCTTGTTTGCTGTATCATTCGACCATTCATCAGTAGGTTCTTGTAAAAACGTCCAGCGCACATTTTTCTTGTTTAGTTGCGATTTAAACCTTTCTAATAAAGTAGATTTGCCGATACCAATATTTCCCTCGATTACTATGTATATTATTTTTTGGTTTTTTATTTTATCTAAGATGTCCATGAATTGATCTTCCATCTTAAATAGTATTACAAATAAAAACTGGTATAAGTTATTATATACTATACATAAAATATCTTTATAATACTAATAATAATAACAGTAATTATGACCAACCATACAAAAATATAGATTATGACGTATAAATAATACTGATTTTTTTTTTCTTAGATATTCAATTTTCTTAAATGTATATATTTCATTTGATTTTGTTCTAATTTATATATATATATTATTTTATAATATTTTATACAAGTTTTATATATATACATATATCTTCCTTTGTTTTCATTTATTGTTGCGATGGATTAAAAAATACAAAATCCCATTAAACACAACCTATTCAAAAAAATTGATGATTTTTTGGTTGAGCTTGACGACAGTATTTTATTTTGTGATGAAATTCCAAGTGGTAAATATATGATATTCTATTATTTTAAATTTGAAAATAAGCAAATTATTTATAGACGGCCCGATCATAAAATACCGGTCGATGTTATATATGTATTTTATGGTTTAAACACTCAAAAACTATTTCTATTCGCGTTAAATCCAGATGGTAATTGTGAATGTTCGCCTATCATCAACGAATGCAAAAACATCTTAGAAAAATACCAGCATACAGATTATGTAATTCTATTGAAAAGGGAAAAAAATCATATATTTTCTAATTATTACGAAATAGATTTAGCAAGTTGGTTTCCAACATCAGCATATTTTCATCTTTGTTCATCTTATCAACAACAATATCGCATTGTAGACGAGAATAGCACCAAATTCAGATATTTACGGAATATTGATCATGACAGTTTAGAAATTAAACAATTTGCAGACCTGAAAATGGGTGTTTATTTATTTTTAGATATTTATGTTTGTCCACCAAATGAGAAAAACGAAGAAGTATATACTACAGAGGATGTAAATAATTATCATAAATATTTTATCGTTACCAATGTACCGAAAGAAAATAGTAATGAACCCCGTGAATTTTTCAAGGATTTTTTAATTCCATCTTGTCCATGGAAAAGTATTTTGGAGGAAAATGAGTCTTATTTTAAAGAGAAATTTCATTTAAATGAAAATGTAATAAGAATAAAAAAAGTAACATCAGGTAAAATTATTACCAGAGGTAATTATAAACCCGATTTAACGCTTGCTAAATTGTATGAGTACCTAAGTTATAAAAAACCAAATGCAATAACGATTGGGTTTAGAAAAAAAACGATTGTCGATGAATTATGGAGGGAGAGAAGATAAGTAAACAAAATAATAACAATAATTATTATTAAAATAACATTCATTGTGGCCTTATCATTATAATTACTAGCAATACCATGAAAATTTTTATGGTTTAATCTCAATATAAATGTGAATTAGGAATTTTTCAGAATAATATATATATGCAGATTTGAATTTTGAGTAAACAAAAGAGCAACCGCAAAAAATAATAATAAAACAAAACATCAAGTGATAATAAACCACAACTTAGAAATTTAAAATATTATACCAATTACGAGAAAAGAAAAAAAATATCTATTTATTCGTTACTTTTTTAACCTAACATTGATTACAATTCTAATCACTATACTTAATTTTTTTTCTTAGACATCTAATTTTTCTTAAATGTATTATTTCATTTGATTTTGTTTTAATTTATATATATTTTATTTTATTGTATATATATACATACATATATCTTCCTTTGTTTTCAGTTATTGTTACGATGGACATTAAAGTCAATTTATTCAAAAAAATTCATAATTTTTTGAATGATCTTGACCATATTATAATTTGTCATGAATTTCCAGACGATATATACATGATATTCTATTATTTTGAAATTGGGGAGAATTTAATCAAAAAAGATGGCAGTAAAATGTATGTCAATAGTATGTATGTATTTTATGGTTTAAACACTCAAAAACTATTTCAATTGGTGTTAAATCCAGATTGTAATTGTGAATGTTCGCTTATAATCAGAGCACGCAATGATTTCTTAAAAAAAAAACTACTGTACAGATTATGTAATTGTATTGGAAAAGGAAAAAAATGAAATTTCTAGTTGTTACGAAAAAAATTTAGCCGATTGGTTTCCAGAAACAGTAGCTTTTCATCCTTATTTATCAGATGAACAATCACAACAATATCGCCTTGTCGATGAGAATAGCGCCAAATTCAGATATTTACAGAATATTGATCATGACGATTTAGAAATTAAACAATTTGCCGACCTGAAAATGGGTGATTATTTATTTTTAGATATTTATTTTTGTCCACCAAACAGAGAATATAATATAGAGAAAAACGAAGAAGTATATACTACAGAGGATGTAAATAATCCCCATAAATATTTTACCGTTACCAATGTACCGAAAGAAAATAGTAATGAACCCCGTGAATTTTTCAAGTATTTTTTAATTCCATCTTGTCCATGGAAAAGTATTTTGGAGGAAAACGAGTCTTATTTTAAAGAAAATTTTTATTTGAATGAAAATGTAATAAGAATAAAAAAAGCAACAACAGATAAAATTATTACCAGAGATCATCATAAACCCGATTTAATTCTTACTACATTGCATGATTACCTTAGTGATGAAAAACAAAATACTTTAACGATTGGGTTTAGAAAAAAAACGATTGTCGATGAATTATGGAGGGAGTATTTTCCTAGCTGATAAGAGAAGATAAATAAACAAAATAATAATAATAATTATTATTAAAAAAATATTCATTGTGGCCTTATCATTATAATTACTAGCAATACCATGAAAATTTTTATGGTTTAATTTCAAAATAAATGTGAATTAGGAAAAGAGATGTCTGATATAACATTGATGATAATTCTATTAGTACTTTATCATTGTATCCTTGTTTTGTAATTAGATTGTTATCCTAAGTTGGGACAAATAAATTGTTATTATAAAGATCAAAAGTTTTTTCTTTACTAGGTGCCATAGAATTTGGAATTTCACAATATTTACTAATAAAATTTTTTGGGTACAAAAAAAAATATTTATTTATTCGTTACTTATTTAATATAACATTGATTACAATTCTATTTACTATACTGAATTTTTTTTCCTAGATATCCAATTTTCTTAAATGTATATATTTCATTTAGATATATACAGAAGTTTTAAAATATCAACCAAATTTTTTTAAATATATATATATATAAGTGTCCTTGTATCTCTTGAAAATTAATTGATCAACTTGTTATATATACATATTTCTAAATTAAGTAAGTATCACCGGTTAATTTTATTTCTGAAGCTGATAGATAATTTTATATAATTTTTATCAAAATGAATAATAATAATATTATCAAAATATGTTCTTATATTTTAGTTGCTGCAAATGGTTTAAATGTAACTGGCCCTCTTGGGCGTTATAATAAGAGTGGGGGGCGTTTGGAACCCGAATCTAGTGTAGATGATATCCTTACAACTAAAAATTATGATGATAATATTACTATAAATTCAAATATTACACCAACGATTAATAGTAATTATTTTGATTCTTCGCCCTGTAAAATTAAAGAAGATTATATAGACGAGGAAATTGAAGATATAAATTCTACAGATTATGATGTACCTTCTACTGCGGAAACAAAAGAAACGGGCGATATAATATCAAAAATACTTAGCATGGAAGGTTTTGTAATTTGTATATTATTTATATTGTTGATGATTACTTCATTAATGCACTTTTTTTATTATAAAAGGCAAAACGAAAAAAATATTATTTTTAAAAGAACAAGTTCAATTACAACAAATGAACATAATAATAATAATACTAATGATATTAATATAATTACCAATAAATAATTGAATAATATAAACACATTCCCATTATTTTAGTTCCTAAATTCAAAATTTACTATTATTTAATTGAATAGCAATTATAATATTATGAAAAATATGGATTTTTAATTTTGGGTTTGGGCTTGGCTGGTTAGCAGGCTAACCAAAAATAATTAATTGATATAAGCACAATAATATATTTAATTTTTTTTTTTTATGCCCACTATATATATATATATATATATATATATATATATATATATATATATATATATATATATATATATATATATATATATATATATATATATATATATATATATATATATATATATATATATATATATATGTAAGCAAAACGCGCAAATACATCTCATAGGTTTTGATCGACCGACCGACTGACTACCAGATAGAAAATATATTATAGATGAAAACTTAGAAGTATATACAGAGGATGAAAATAATAGCGATAAATATATTATTGTTAAACGTTTCCCAACACAAAGTAGCAATGAACCCCGTAAATTTTTCAAGTATTATTCAATTCCAACTTGTCCGTGGAAAAGTATTTTGGAGGAAAACGAGTCTTCTTTTTAAAGAGTATTTTTATTTAAATGAAAATGTAATAAGAATAAAAAAAACAACAACGGGTACAATTATTACCAGAAGTCAGCATAAACCCGATTTAATGCTTGCTAAATTGTATCATTACCCTTGTCACGAAAAACAAAATATTAGAATATTCAATTTTAGAAGCAAAGCGGAGGACGACATTCTCCGTTTCAAGCAAGAATTATGGAAATAGAAAACAGAAAAAAAGTCTTATCCAAGAACCAACCACTAAAAAATATTACAACAAAACACCAAGTGACAATAAACCACAACTTAAACATTTAAAGTATTATATATCAGTTACGAGAAAAGCACAAAAAATTATTTATTTATTCGTTACTTATTCCCAATCTCTGAAGAAGAATGAGATGTCTGACATAACATTGATTACAATTCTAATCACTATACTGAATTTTTTTTCTTAGATATTCAATTTTCTTAAATGTATATATTTCATTTGATTTTGTTATAATTTCTATATATTATTTTATAATATAAGTGTATATATATAATATATATATATATATATATATATATATATATATATATATATATATATATATATATATATATATATATATATATATATATATATATATATATATATTCTTTTGTTTTCAGTTATTGTTACGATGGACGACGTACAGAATCCCATCAAAGTTAATTTATTAAAAAAAATTGATGATTTTTTGTATAATGATCTTGAAATTTTACTTTGTGATGACATTCCAAACGATAAATATATAATATTCTATTATTTTAAAATTACGGATACTATTTGTAAAAGCGACCGTAGAATACTAGTCGATGGTATATATATTGTTTATGGTTTAAACACACAAAAACTATTTACATTGGTGTTAAATCCAGAGGGTAATTGTGAATGTTCGCGTATAATCAAATCATACAATGATTTCTTAGAAGAATACAAGAGTACAGATTATGTAATTGTATTGGAAAAGGAAAAAAACAATAAATTTACACTATATCACAAAGAAAATTTGGCCGATTGGTTTCCAAAAACAGCATATTTTCATCTTTATTCACGAGAAAAAGAACAATATCGCCTTGTAAATGAGGATAGTGCCTAATTCAGATATTTACGGAATATTGATCATGACAAATTAAAAATTAAACAATTTGCCGACCTGAAAATGGGCAATTATTTATTTTTAGATATTTATTTTTGTCGACCAAATAGAAAACATAATATAGAGGAAAACGCAGAAGTATATACAGAGGATGTAAATAATAGGGATAAATATTTTATTGTTAAACGTTTCCCAAAAGAAAATAGTAATGAACCCCGTGAATTTTTCAAGTATTATTTAATTCCAACTTGTCCGTGGAAAAGTATTTTGGAGGAAAACGAGTCTTATTTCAAAGAGAATTTTTATTTAAATGAAAATGTAATAACAATAAAAAAAACAATAACAGGTACAATTATTACCAGAGGTCATCATAAACCCGATTTAATGCTTGCTAAATTGTATGATCACCATAATGACGAAAACTTTTGGGTTATATACAATTCGAAAGAAAAAGATTAACAGTACTTCTGGCCATAATTATCGGGCTTTGGTGCCATAAATTGTGTAAAAGGACGTCTTGTCTTACTAGGAAAGAGCTGCCCGTCAATAGTTATATTAGGTCCCGGCTTGTAGCAAACAATGTTGTTATCTATAAATCTACTGCAATCTGTAAAAAAATATTACAAATTTGTCAGTTTTGAGTCTCTTTGGGCGTGTAGATTTATAGTCAAATCGCAGAAACCGCAGAATTTCATAGAATGTGTTTCTTGGCATGGCTTGCTTGCATAGTGGAATACCCACTCATTTTAAAACTGTACTGGGCCCAATCGTATCTCGGTCCATTATTTATATGCTTTATGGCTTGGATGGGGGGGCGGGGGGTAAGTGTAATCACAGTATATATACCAGCTCAGGGGAGGTTTCAGTTAGTTGGTTGTGTCTTGGGCTTGACTAGTTTAATCATCACGATCATTATCACGTATTACAAGATTTTGTGAAAATGAAAATGGTTCAAGTACAATGTTCATACTGCACAAATAAATTTTATATATCTAAAAAAGAAATAGATAATGATTTTGAAAATATCCCACCCTTTGGGGATACTTCAGATTTGAAACCCGATAGTTTCTTGTCTTTTCCAGACATTGAAAATTATCTAAATGTTTTAGAGTCGGGGGAAGATGATTATTTTCAAGACTTGGAAGAATTCTTAAACCACGAACAAGGGGGCATCAACACCAAAACAGAAATTCTCCCAGTGAAGATTACTACAAACCAACCCAAGGACGAAGAAAAAACAAACAAAGAAAAGAAGATTTTTGAAATGGAAAATCGAATCAAGAACAAAATTCCCCCAAATCTATACAAAGATGAAAAAGAGTGGAACATGGAAAATAAGATTTTTGTGGATCCAGAATCATTATTAGAAGAAAAGAAGATTTTTAAGGTGGAAGAAAAACCAGTCAAAAAAGAATTTCCTCGAATCCATACAAAGATGAAGAAAAGGAAAACATCAAAAGGGAAATTCCCCCCACGAAGATTATTACAAACCAACCCAAGGATGAAGAAAAAACAAACAAAGAAAAGAAGATTTTTGATCTATACAAAGATGAAAAAGAGTGGAACATGGAAAACAAGATTTTTGTGGATCCAGAATCATTATTAGAAGAAAAGAAGATTTTTAAGGTGGAAGAAAAACCAGTCAAAAAAGAATTTCCCTCGAATCCATACAAAGATGAAGAAAAGGAAAACATCAAAAGGGAAATTCCCCCCACGAAGATTATTACAAACCAACTCAAGGATGAAGAAACCGTAAATACAAAAAGAAAACCAAAATTCTCAACCTTAAATGAAAACAAAGAGAAACTAATGATGATACAGAAGACTCACTAGCTAGACGAGTTTCACTAAAAAACCGAAAGAGGATATTTTTTGATGATACAGAAGACTCAATAGCTAGACGAGTTTCACTAAAAAACCGAAAGAGGATATTTTTTTAACCTATTGCTAAAAGAGCCAAGCATCCTCGAGGTGGGTAAAGTAGTGGGCTGCTAAGAGAGGGATTTTTACATCAACCATATATTGAAAATGAATGGGAAATAATATAGACATTCTGTTTCAAAAATTGTGATGAAAAAGAAATAGAAAGTAGAAAAAATCTTATCCAAGAACCAACCACTAAAAAATATTAAAACAAGACACCAAGTGACAATAAACCACAACTTAAAAATTAAAATATTGTATGACAGTTTTCACAGTTATAATTGTATATTGTTAAGATTTATTGCTACAATATAATTGTCATTTAAAGTACGATCCGGTAAACTTGAAAGACTATATATTATTATAAAATAGATAATTCCAAATAACATATGACCAACTCAATGGATATTTAATGTGTAATTATTTTACCTGCTCTTGTGGATATGCAGTTACACTTTTTGTATAATATATATAATAATTTATCTTTTCAATTAATGATTACGATCAAAATTATCGATTGAAATAATTTTTTTGTAAATTGGCATTTGGCTCGTTTACATTCCAGTTTGGTGAAGAACCACTTTTGTAAATTGGCATTTGGCTCGTTTACATTCCAGTTTGGTGAAGAACCACTTTTGTAATTTGGCATTTTGCTCGTTTACATTCCAGTTTGGTGAAGAACCACTTTTGTAAATTGGCATTTGGCTCGTTTACATTCCAGTTTGGTGAAGAACCACTTTTGTAATTTGGCATTTTGCTCGTTTACATTCCAGTTTGGTGAAGAACCACTTTTGTAAATTGGCATTTTGCTCGTTTACATTCCAGTTTGGTGAAGAACCACTTTTGTAAATTGGCAGTTTGCTCGTTTACATTCCAGTTTGGTGAAGAACTACCCAAGGTAAATAATAATTTTGCTGTTTATGTAGAGGCATTAGGTTTATTAATCATAAACAATTATTGTTTTCATTCTTCACTAAATTTATTTATAAAATTATCATGATATTAAAAAAATGGGATACAAAACGTATTTTATACTATTTTTGGTGGTGACTTTATTTCTTTTTTATGTCTATTTAGATTATACAATAAAGGATTTTTATGATAGGAAACTCGAGGAGGAAAGAAAGTCGGGGAAAATTCATAGATGGGGTATTTAACATTTATTGTTGGCGTTCTTTGCTTTAAATCCAAGGATACCTCTATTAACAAGAAGGCGAACTAACAAACTTTACAGCCTTCAGAAAACGAAAGGAACTTAAAAATTAAGCCAAGGAAACTAATACATAAAAAAAACCCAAGGCTTACTTACATTCATATTCTATCCTTTTTGATTATTTGGAGAGGAAGGACAGATTCCCTATTGTCAAAATTTATTTGAAATGTAATCTCTTTGGGTTGGGTTAATGCTGTTTGGGTTCCAATAAAGTACTGTACTGTCTTTTTAGGCAATATTCTAGGTGTACAAAACCATAATTTGTTTCCTCTGAAAAAATACGGATTCTTCCATAGAGAGTTTCATATGTACTTAGAATTATTTTTAGAAAAAAAAATTTCTTCTGGACTTAGAAATATTTCCGAAACTACATATATATCTACGAATCCAAAAATTACTATATATATATAGATAATATCTAAACCATTTTAGAGTTTCTGGAGATTAAAAGTTTGCGTTTTCGATTTCTCTCTTCTTGAATTTATTACTATAGGTTAATAACATTATTTCTTTTTATTTAAAAAGTGACTACCGTTGAAATCGAAAAATGTTTTATAAATTGTGAAACAAAAAACATGCTTCTAAAATTTGTAAACAGGGACGAAGTTAACACAATAGATTTAAATAATATCGATTTCAAATTAAGCCAGGATAAAGATTTACAATTTATTCATGATGTAAATAGATATTTCTTAAAAATAATGCATAAATCGGATAAAAATAAATATGATGGATGCCTGCCAGTCCGGTGCATTTTGCCTAATTATGAAAGCAATAAATTTATTAGTCCCAAATATTTGATCAATTGCTTTATAAATATAATGGAACTTTTATTCCACGAGAATATAATTGAAGATTTACATATTTTTAGTCGAGATACAGATATCGTTTTACCCGCAACCCCCGAAAGAATGAAATCCATCATGGAAGATATGTTAAAGTCATCATCATCCACTATTGCTTCTTTGGGTATCAACGACGATAATACAGAAAATGAAGAAATGATTACTTTTCAGCAATTTTTACAGTGTTTTATGGGACAATTTAAATCAATCCAAAACATGCTAACCAAAAAGATGGAACATTTTGAAAATGATCCAAAATTCAAAAGATATGTAAACATAGCCGGGGGGTTACGCCATTCGGCGCAAGAAGAAGGGGGGAATGAAAAACAAGATTTAATGGGCGATTTCATTTCAAGCGTGGAAGAGACAGCCAATTTCGTACATTCTTTTATAAAAACGCATAGAGATATTATTTTACAAAATTTGTTGAATAATGAAAGCAGTTTAAGAACGGTGTTAAATATAATGATTAAATTTCCAAATATAACAATTTATGACAATGACCATATTTCATTTACATTAATGTTCACCACGCTGGGTGAAATATTTAATGTGGTTTTCATGTGTCTATTTACTAAAATATCCATGACTGCATCAATGACTGGTTTAATATATTACTCGACTGTTATTAAGGAATTAAATTTATTTGAAAAATTTCAAGATCATCTTCAAATGCCCATAATTTTAAGGCTTATGTATGCTTGTTATGAAATCGACTATAGTTTAATTTCTAATCTAATGAATGATAATAAGATGTTAGAAACAGAAACATATTTTCAAGAGAATCATAAAAATATATACAAGCAAATAATTAATAGTGAAAAAAATGGAATACTTTTAAAGACAAATGACAATGATTGTATTAATTTTACTGAAAATTTATCTTTTATTTACAACGTAGCTACGAGATACGACTTTAGTGATAAGAATTTTAATGAAGCTTTATATTTTCTTTTAAATAAGTATAGGAAAAGATCATATGAATATTATCTTATAGCAGCTCTTGGTGTTTATTTAAGTGGGTTGCTTCGGAGTATGCCCTTAGATAAAAAGAATAGAGAATTAAACGGAAAACAGTTTATTGCACCAATTCATCATATTTTAACGTGTTTCTATATTTATATTAATAATCCAGAAATAAGTAAAATTATTATATCGAAAGACAACAAAATTTTTTATTATACGATGCTAAATACATTTTTAGAGGGGTTTAGTCATATTTATGCCGAAGAATTAAGAAACAGCGTTAAAGATATGATTAATAACGCTGGTCGTTTGTTAGTAAATTGTAATCAACCCCCAGAATTCTAAAAATGGTTTACATATATATACTTATTTGGGATCCGTAGGTAAAGGGGTGGTCCATACTTTTTAAAGTTAATATATTATTACCAAAAATTATTTTTGTGTTAACCAAATGTACATTTCAAGAGAAAATAAAAGTAAGTAAGAAAAAAAGAAAAGCGAAAATTTAATAATAATTATGTTTGGGTGAAATTTACAAACATTTTTCATGCATGTATGAAAAAAAACTTGATTTATTTTTCAATATATGAGTGTCACATCCTACAATCCTACAAAAGTTTACCTGATTACTTTAGATATAATTTTTTTAAATGATGTAATGGATACCCAAGGGAGTCACTTTGATTCATCTCTGTGAAACTCTTCCTAAATCACATGAATCCCCTTTTATAATAATTTTACGTCATATGTTGAAGATTATAAGATCATTTTTGCTTTACTACAAGCTAATAAATGTTTTGCTTTCACTATTTTCTAATTTCCTTGTAATTCAAGTAAATTTTGGACTGACAAATTTTAGAAAACAAAACATTTTGCATTTTACTGATATTTGTCGAATGAATACAGAGCCAAATGCTTGTTTGACTGTTCATTTCATTACAAATAAAGAAACAGATGAGTGTATTTTGTAAGATATTGTCGCTTTGCTGTCACTACAAGTGTAAATTGTTTCTCGTTAAAATATTATTATATAAGTTCATTATAATTACTAGCAATACCATGAAAATTTTTATGGTTTAATTTCAAAATAAATGTGAATTAGGAATTTTTCAGAATAATATATATATGCAGATTTGAATTTTGAGTAAACAAAAGAGCAACCGCAAAAAATAATAATAAAACAAAACATCAAGTGATAATAAACCACAACTTGGAAATTTGAAATATTATACCAGTTACGAGAAAAGCACAAAAAAATTTTTTATCTATTCGTTACTTATTCCCATTCTCTGAAGGAAAATGAGATGTCTGATATAACATTGATGATAATTCTATTAGTACTTTATCATTGTATCCTTGTTTTATAATTAGATTGTTATCCTAAGTTGCGACAAATAAAATGTTATTATAAAGATCAAAAGTTTTTTCTTTACTAGGTGCCATAGAATTTGGAATTTCACAATATTTACCAATAAAATTTTTTGGGTACAAAAAAAAATAATTATTTATTCGTTACTTATTTAAGATAACATTGATTACAATTCTATTCACTATACTGAATTTTTTTTCCTAGATATCCAATTTTCTTAAATGTATATATTTCATTTAGATATATACAGAAGTTTTAAAATATCAACCAAATTTTTTTAAATATATATATATATAAGTGTCCTTGTATCTCTTGAAAATTAATTGATCAAATTGTTATATATACATATTTCTAAATTAAGTAAGTATCACCGGTTAATTTTATTTCTGAAGCTGATAGATAATTTTATATAATTTTCATCAAAATGAATAATAATAATATTATCAAAATATGTTCTTATATTTTAGTTGCTGCAAATGGTTTAAATGTAACTGGCCCTCTTGGGCGTTATAATAAGAGTGGGGGGCATTTGGAACCCGAATCTAGTGTAGATGATATCCTTCCAACTAAAAATTATGATGATAATATTACTATAAATTCAAATATTACACCAACGATTAATAGTAATTATTTTGATTCTTCGCCCTGTAAAATTAAAGAAGATTATATAGACGAGGAAATTGAAGATATAAATTCTACAGATTATGATGTACCTTCTACTGCCGAAACAAAAGAAACGGGCGATATAATATCAAAAATACTTAGCATGGAAGGTTTTGTAATTTGTATATTATTTATATTGTTGATGATTACTTCATTAATGCACTTTTTTTATTATAAAAGGCAAAACGAGAAAAATATTATTTTAAAAAGAACAAGTTCAATTACAACAAATGAACATAATAATAATACTAATGATATTAATATAATTACCAATAAATAATTGAATAATATAAACACATTCCCATTATTTTAGTTCCTAAATTCAAAATTTACTATTATTTAATTGAATAGCAATTATAATATTATGAAAAATTTTAATTTTTAATTTTGGGTTTGGGCTTGGCTGGTTAGCAGGCTAACCAAAAATAATTAATTGATATAAGCGCAATAATATATTTAATTGGTTTTTTTTTATGCCCATATATATATATATATATATATATATATATATATATATATATATATATATATATATATATATATATATATATATATACATATATATATATATATATATATATATATATATATATATATATATATATATATATATATATATATATATATATATATATATATATATATATATATATATATATATATATATATATATATATATATATATATATGTAAGCAAAACGCGCAAATACATCTCATAGGTTTTGATCGACCGACCGACTGACTACCAGATAGAAAATATATTATAGAGGAAAACTTAGAAGTATATACAGAGGATGAAAATAATAGCGATAAATATTTTATTGTTAAACGTTTCCCAACACAAAGTAGCAATGAACCCCGTAAATTTTTCAAGTATTATTTAATTCCAACTTGTCCGTGGAAAAGTATTTTGGAGGAAAACGAGTCTTCTTTTAAAGAGAATTTTTATTTAAATGAAAATGTAATAAGAATAAAAAAAACAACAACGGGTACAATTATTACCAGAAGTCAGCATAAACCCGATTTAATGCTTGCTAAATTGAATCATTACCCTTGTCACGAAAAACAAAATATTAGAATATTCAATTTTAGAAGCAAAGCGGAGGACGACATTCTCCGTTTCAAGCAAGAATTATGGAAATAGAAAACAGAAAAAAAATCTTATCCAAGAACCAACCACTAAAAAATATTAAAACAAAACACCAAGTGACAATAAACCACAGCTTAAAAATTTAAAGTATTATATATCAGTTACGAGAAAAGCACAAAAAATTATCTATTTATTCGTTACTTATTCCCAATCTCTGAAGAAGAATGAGATGTCTGACATAACATTGATTACAATTCTAATCACTATACTGAAAGTAAGATTGGAATAGAGTCAGAGTATCAATCGGTTTGGTTTTTGGAATTAGAATTAGATATATAGTCTTCTTCGTATTACTTTTGCCCCTAATGTCATTATTATTATATAACCAAAGTGTTTTGCTAGTCCACTTGTTTCCATGGGTCGTCTTTCCACTCCTCTTGTTCTCCCGTTCTGGGAATTCTCTTGGTCTTCCACTCCAATACTCATCAAAATAACTGTAATTGTCTGGTTCAGCTTCGAATATATTTTTCTAATGCATTATTTCTAAATACACCCCCAGTGATTCTTTTATTGTTATAATGAACTATGATATCATAAAAATAAAAAACGAAATTCATTTAACTGGTGAGTGTTTCTGATTTTTTCTTCATATGAGTTAATTTTGATATTTTTAATGATAAATCAATATTTTCATACTGATTAAATTCATCAAAAACCCTTTGTAGTGTTTTTGAACCTTGGATAATCTCATCGCTCATTTCTGTTTTTTCGTCTTTGGTGGGTTGGATTGGAAATTCCAAAAAATCAGATCTAAATTGGGAAATTTCGTAATTAAGGCGTTCAGCTCCAAGGCCTACAATTGTCATTTGTTCTTGTGTGCCCGTTGCAAACCCTCCTCGTTTTCCTTTCACTGGTGTACCAGAAAATTTTGTTCTTATGATATCATCTGGATGAGAACATTGCATCATGAGAGATGATTTATGGTTATGAACAAGAAAATATCGCGTTTTATAGATGGTGGCTTTAGTAGTTTTATAACATAGCCTATTAGTATGATCATAATCTTCTAATTTTCTAGTGTATGTAAATCTGTCATCTACATCAAAATATTCATAATAGAGATAATCAACGCCCCCAGTATCATCTTTTACGGCGGTCAAATAAGGAAGTCCCGTTATAGGATTTATTAGTATTCCACTAGCATATAAATCTCCCAACTCCAAATAATATTTAGAATCTTCTATATTAAATTCAAAACAGTTGTTCATATATGGAATCGATGTTTTGTTTTCGTGTTCTTTCTTTAACATCTCACCAGTATTAAATATATTATCTAGAGGTATTGAGGATTAATGATAAGATCTGGCATTATTGTGTGTGTGTTTTTTTCCCCCTCGTTTTTAGGATTGATTATTACAAACGGCATATTTTCATCTGAAATAATTTCAGAGAGAACACCCTTATTTGAAGTTGTTGTTTGTAATTTATCACCTATAGATGGTGTGAATAAACTCGCATATGTCAGATATAACTTCATATACTGTGATATATCTATGTTATCGCAGCGAATCATTTCGCAACGATATTTCTGATAGTTTGGGTTTTGAGATTGAAAAGCCAATGACCTTCGAAGCTTGGCCCTTTCTTTTGATGAACATACCAAATTGTGAAAATAATCATTTGTTGGGTCGTCCACGTCCATAATATTACCCCGTCCTTCCCAAATCACCGATAAAATCCAGTCTTTACCTATATTATCATTATTATTTATTACAACATTTTCAAATTTATCTACAAAGATATCGGACTTTCTAGGCATCCCTATTCCCCCCTCAGTAGTGATTTCTATTACTTTTAGTTCACTGGAAAAAAGTTCAATTGAAAGTTTTAGGTTGCTATTAATATGACTACAAGTATTTTTCAGTTTAAATATACCAACTTGAAGCCCCTTTCTTAGTATTGTACCTTTTGTAATCATGGGTATAAATTCTATTGGGAATGGGTTTTCGTCAGAAGCCTTATAATTATAATTCATCTTAACAGCAGCAGTTTCATAAAATGTTGCTGAAAACATTCCAGATTCTATTGCCCCTTTCCTAATAACAATCCCATCTTCTTGATTATTAAATCCAGATGCAACCAATATTTTGGGGTAGCTTCCCGCAATATCAATAATTTCCGAAGGATATGATTTTGTATTTTGAAAAGCCACGGTTAAATTCTTTTGGTGTAATTGGCCTATTGATAAGGAATTTCTTAGGGTTCCTACAAAACTCTTGGCTGAAAATGCTGCGTGTCCAGTGCGAGGTAAATGGCATTTATTAGGGTGTGATGTTATTCTAATAGAGGGACCAAATATATTTTCAATTCTTTCTCCCCTTTCTCCAACCCATAAATTTGTTGTACACCCCAAAGAACCCACTAACTGTTCATCATCAATAATATCTAGCTGTAAATATAGAAATTCGGTTGGTGAATAAAAAAGCCCATCTCTGTGTAATTTGAATAACGTACCTTCAAAACTGGTACACTCCCAAAATATATTTCTTGATTGATCTATAAGTTCTATAAAAGGTACTTCTATTTTTAATGCATATTGCATCATTCGAAAGTAATTAAATATACCAAACTGAGATGTTATGTACATTAGTTGTTGGTGTGATAAATTTTCTGGTGTTTTCCTAAAAAACTTATATAACACTTGGCTGGCACAAATGTACTGATAGTTTTCATCTAATTCTTCCAAATATTCTGGATTATCAACTTTTTGACAATCAGAAAAAAGCTTTAGTAATAATTTATGCATATTTTCTCCAACTGTTAAACTATATGTTGATATTACTGTATCAATCACACATTCCAGTATCAATCCACAGTTTTTGGGGGTGTCTGATGTAGTTACCAAATCAATGAAACCTATTTCACTATTGGTTATATATTTAGGTTCTTTCGTTTTAGAATCTTTGGTTAAAACTTTTTGAAGTGAACAAGCTATTCCGCAAATATTGTAAAAGGAATTTGTGGGGGCGTTTCTTGTAAATCTCCCAATTCTATGCATATCAAGATTATTATTGTTGTTTATAAACGCATTATTATTATTATTACTCTCTCTTTCGTCAGTTTTTCCCGCCCACCCAAAGGAAATATTATCTCCTTTGGCGTTATAATCATCAAATTCATTTGTATATTTATTATCTAAAACTACATAATCTTTATTAAGAATACTAGTCTGTGATATAGCAATGTCAATTTCTCCTCTTTTTATGGTTTGTGATAGGTTGCTTATAATATTAGTATCATTAACTGGGGATTTCGGGAAATGGAGCCACTTTATTATGGCTTCTGTGGTTTCTTCGTTATCTAGTGCAGAATTTAAATCATTACCAGTTTTGGTCAAGACGCCCATTAAAGTGATTTCTTTTTCATTTGCTGATAAGCACCCATTATCTTTTTTACTGTCACTAGTGTTATTGATAGACAATAATTTTGGTTTTTTGTTTGGTGGTGGGCGATGATGATGATGATGTTTTTTATGTTTGGGTGCTCTTTTTGTTTTATTATTATTATTATTATTATTATTATTATTATTATTATTATTATTATTATTATTATTAGTAGTAGTAGTAGTAGTAGTAGTAGTAGTAGTAGTAGTAGTAGTAGGACTAGTACTAATGGTTTTTCTGGAGACAATAATAACTTTCTGATCACAGCTTAAAATAATGTCATAATTCTTTTTTCGTTTGCAGATTCGGTGCATTTGTATCAAATCATTAACACCTATGCCTAGTGCTTTAAATGTTGTTTTTTTCCTTTTTTCTTATAATAATCTTTTAAATTTTCAACGATATTATTATGAATCCGAATTTTTAACAACTTTGAAATGATGATATCAAAAAAGGCAGTAAATATCTTACCCGGGGTAAAAAATGCCATGTTACCCAAAGTATTTATGGTATTCATTTCATTAATGACTCCACAATATTTTGTTAAAAAGGGCCAATTTAATATTTTGTTATTTTTACTATACATTATTATCATTTGTTTCTTTTTTCTCTTGTGTAATTTCCGTTTATCAACCCATACAAATGTTTTCGTATACAAAATATTTTGATTTACAATAAAATTTCCAGGGTGAAAATCTGGTGGATAATCATTACAAAATAAACATCGAATGGGATTAGGAATAAAATTATTCCATTGATTTATATCAACGGGAGTTTCATCTCTGAAGTCCAGTATTTTTTTAAGCAGCAATTGCCACATTTTTCCGTCCTTTAAAATAGGAACTGAAAAATGGGTTTGCGTTGAAGGATAAAAGTTTAATTTTGGCCAATAAAATCCAATCCCCAAAGTTAAACGCATCTGTAAAAAAAATCCCACCAAATCATTTTCATTGCAAATTCCTTTTATATCTTTGGCCAAATCAGATTGATATATAAGATTAAATTTAATATCTGGGTATTTTCTAAATAGAATATCATAATTATCTTGTTCTATTTTTAGTTTATGAGTTATGTTGAATCTCAAAAAAATTTCTAAAGTTCCGTCGTTTTTGTCTGTTTCCATACATTTTTTACACGGCAAAACAAAGACGTTTTTTTTCCATAAAGTATTGTGGTTATGGTTTTCATATCCAGTAACATCAATAAGCATGATCAAATTAACCGTATCTATTTTAAAAAATATAAATGCTGAAACAGTTAAGATTCTCCTTTTTATTGTGGGGCATAATATTATTATTTAATATTTATATAATTTTTATTGGTGTTAATGATAAAAGGCCTTTTTTGTATTCAAATAAAAATTCAAGTTTAAAGGTTTATTTTGATGGAATGCCTCTTACCCAGTTACCAAAATCATTATCATCATCAGAAAAAAAAATTGTGAACTGTAATAGTTCTATAATTCATTGCCAGGAAGATATAGATTGCGCGAAAACTTGTATGCCAATAAACTTTGAGAATGTAAAAACTATCCCCGTTTGTTCTTCTGGTGTATGTGCATATAAGTATATCAAGGAAAACTCAATAATGTCAGCTTGTCTTAATGGTGGCGAACCTATTCCCAAAATAAATAATTATTATAATATTCGTGGACTCGGAACGTTTGAATGTGCTTGTCCAAATAATTTTATTGGTAAATATTGTGAAATTCCAAATTATATGGCACCTAGTAAAGAAAAAAGTTTTGATCTTTTATAATAACATTTTACTTATAAATGAAATAAATGTTGGGCTTGAAATATTTTGATATATTGAAAATATTTTATTATTTTAGCAAAATGGAATTTTATTATTACAACGTGTTTTTATATTTTTTGTGAATAAATATTGTTGCGGTAAACATTATAATGTTTTTTCATCCTAACCGGCTTTGATGAATTCAGGCCCTTTAATCTAATACTTTATAAAGCAAATAAATTTATATATCAGTCACAGCATCGTTGTCATTTTTATTGTTAATGTAAGGCTTAAACACATATACACCATTAAGAATGACTAATAATAATATTAAAACAAATTCAGCTGGCATAAAATGGCGTTCATATTTCTTTAATATTTCAATATACTTATTAGTATTAGCATCTCTATAATATTTGGGGAAAATATATAGAGGACATAAAACCATTATACCTAGAATACACAGTAAAATTATATTGATTATATAAACTATATTTTGACTAATCTTCATTTTTTATTTTTATCAAAAATATTTTTTTTATATATTCCCCATTTTAATTAGGTGGAATAAACAATCATAATATATATTTCATTATATATTTCAATGGAATATAATAAAGGAAACATCAATTGGTTATTTCCCAACAAAAAACAAAAAAACACATCTGCAGTGATAGATGGGGTGATTATAGGAAAATGTTTAACCACAACTAGTGGTGATAATAAACATTATCATTTAAAAATGCCTACGATATCTATTGAAACTTATTTCGAAATTGCTGAAACAATTGTTAATAAAAAAAATAATTGTTCATACACACAAAATAGTATTACCCCCAATGAAAAATATGATAATCATGATCGATATAAATCTTTGAAATTCACAAAAAAAATATTATCACTAAATCTTGTATGAAAAAAATAATGAAAATTGCAATTAGTGTATGTCCTAGATGCCGATATTCAAATTGCTTCCTGTGTTGTAAAAAAGATAAGTATAATAACACAAGTTTTACCTCGAAAATTATTTCTTGTTTTAATTGCTTTAATACATTTAAGACCAAGAACATTGATTGTAATAACTATCAATTTAATAAAAAGACATTTTACAATATTTTAGGATATCAAAATAAAAAATGCATGATAACATATCAATCTTTTTATAAAGAATTTTTACATCATCTTAAAAAGCAATACCAACAACGGCAAACAAATAAATCATATCAATACAGTAATAATCGGGCATATCCTTCATCATCACCATTACAGATATCAAACAAAATAATAGGAATATACGATTCTTTGTCTGAGAAATCAAAAAACGAACTAAATTATGAACCCGACGTCTTAAACAATTCAATCAAAGTAATTGTGCCAGATAATAATAACAAAGAAAAAATCATACCCCCTATGGCCTTTTTTATTGAAATGAATAAAACTATATCCTTCTTTAAAAAACTCATTGATCCTAAAGTTGATATAAAAAATATTAAAACTAAATATGGATCTATAATATCAAGGGGGGGTGGAGGAAAAATAATATATTTAGAACAATCTGTTGTAATAGAAGATATGTTAGATCTGCCAGACTTGTAATCGTTCCCAGATTTCAGCTAGATGCTCACGAATGTATTTTGCCGTATAATATATATTGTAGACTAGGATGTCCTAAATATGTTCTCTGTCACCGTTACCCAACCTAAGATTTGAGAAGTATGACATTTCATAGCGTCAAAACTACTTGGCAGTATCCATGTATGGGTATATCTACATCCATCGTAGAAGGAAATAATGCAGATTTTGATGGTGATTGTCTACACGTAATACCATCCATGACTTTACTTAGTCAATCAGAATTAATTCATTTATTTCACCCAAAATACAATATAATTTCACAACAGAAACTACGAGTTCATTTTGACCACGATGAACGACAAACTTTATTTTCGTTATTTGGATTAAATTCTACCGAAATTCATAGTGGTTTGTATGACATGGCATTAAAGGAGGGTTCTCTAAAAACATATAATTTATTTTGTAAATTTAAACAACTATGTCATTTCATTTGGCAATATAAAAGCATAACAACAATAAAATGCAGGGATTTTTTATCAATCATTAATAAAGATTCTTCCTATTTAACCTTTATAAATGAAATATACCCAGAAATCCCCATCCATAATAGTATTAAAGAAATGATCGAATCTCATGCTTCGCGATTTAGCATTGACCATCTATGGCAATTATTTGGGGAGATTTTTCAAGATTGTCCAATGGGGTTCTTAAACGGAATGAATAAAAAGGCATTTATTGATATAGCATTAAATACACGCAAAAATCTTATAAGCGAAATTTCTCTTTATGGCTATACAATCATAAAACTTACACACTGCACAAAATCTATTTATGTTGTATACGATAACAGAATTTATACTACAGATGGAATACTGGTGGCCCTAAATGTTTATGATTTACTTTGATAATCAACTGAGATTTTTAAAAAAATAAGCTTCTTTGTTATCAGTTAGTTCAAAAAATAATTCTAAGAACAAGAAATTGTTTTCTTTAATAATATTACATTTGTAAATATATATATTGTATTATTATAAAATACATTTAAATCTAGTCAACTGCCTTTCGTAGGCTGGCGCAAAGACTGGTGACTGAGCCACCACCAACATTAAACTGAAATAATTTTCTGAGAAAAATCTATTTCATAACATACAAAGTTTATCCAGCTGGAATAATTTTGATATTTTCAAATACAATTTTTCTTTATTCCAATAGAATTGAATTACCTTATTTTCTCTAAGATTATCTAACACTGTTAAACAGGTTTGTTTTGTTTAATTTTATGTAAGTAAAGTTCATCCACCGAGTGATTGTCTTCAACTATACGATAATTTAAAACACCGTCCTCAAACTTCTTTTTACTTTGTATGGCAGTTGTCGTAAACCTATTCTTACGGTTGAGTAGTATATCCGAGTCTGTTTGTTGGTATTCACATCGGCGTGGTTGGTTATCTTTCTTCTCTGACAATCATAACGGGTCTGGGACAAAATATACATCAACTTTCCTTGTGTTTATAAACGTACGAATTATTCTTATTAAAAAAATGAATGAATCATTATATGATATCACCCTTGATCCTGGTAACGAAACATACCCCATTTGTAGAAATAAAGGCCAAGTGCTATTTTTGAGAAATTCGAGTTATAATATATATCAAACTAAATCCATTATCTATAATTACTTTAACTCTTTTAAGAATACCAGTGTATCATTAAATGACATTCTAAGTGTTATTAATCTGAAAATAAATCCAAGTCAGAAAATAAGTAAAGATATTACTGGTTATAATATACTAATAAATAAAATATTTTTCCCACAAATTTCTAGTGATTCTTCTTTAAGTTTAATTTAAAAATATTCTATATTTTTTTGTGGTTAGTCAAAAATAACTAAAGCCAAAAAAATAATATAAACGAAAACAGTAATCCTACGAACAATATTTCATACACGCCACCAATATTCATACACTGGGAAGAATAGTAATCATCATCGTCGTCTTCAATAAAGTTGGCGCTATTAATTTGATTTTTTTTGTTCATTTTTTTTTCATTTGGGGGTTTATGTTTTTCCTTAATCTTTTCTTGAGATTTTTTTATTAAAAAGAGAAATGTTAGGTTTATTATGGTCTTTAATATATATTTATTTATAATCATTAATGTTACTACAAATTCGTTTTTTCTTTGAGTTGTTAATTGGTTATAAAATCATTGTTGGTGTGAAAAATAAAAACGCACAACTGAGCATTATACTCTTTAACATATTAATTTACAAAAACTCATGAATCTAGGATAAAAAATTTTATGGTCATTATCAACCAACCCATTACCCCCTATAATTCTATTAACTAAATTTTTTTCATAAAATTTTGGTTTTGAGCATAAAATTGATTTAGAAATACACTGGTATAGCTAAAATGACGATTTAAATAGGAAGAAACAAAAGATATTGTTGGTGATTTCATATATGATCATTAGGATGATACGGGTTCAATAGCCCCATATGGATAAATGAAGACTTGTGTATAACCATAAGCATTTTATTTTTAAAAAATAGGTGACGTTAAATAATAAGTAAAATAACACAGCGCTGGAAATATTTGTCTTATATAATAATATTTTAACGAGAAACAATTTACACTTGTAGTGACAGCAAAGCGACAATATCTTACAAAATACACTCATCTGTTTCTTTATTTGTAATGAAATGAACAGTCGAACAAGCATTTGGCTCTGTATTCATTCGACAAATATCAGTAAAATGCAAAATGTTTTGTTTTCTAAAATTTCTCAGTCCAAAATTTACTTGAATTACAAGGAAATTAGAAAATAGTGAAAGCAAAACATTTATTAGCTTGTGGTAAAGCAAAAATTATCTTATAATCTTCAACATATGACGTAAAATTATTATAAAAGGGGATTCATGTGATTTAGGAAGAGTTTCACAGAGATGAGTCAAAGTGACTCCCTTGGGTATCCATTACATCATTTTAAAAAATTATATCTAAAGTAATCCGGAAAACTTTTGTAGGATTGTAGGATGTGACACTCATATATTGAAAAATAAATCAAATTTTATTCATACATGCATGAAAAATGTTAGTAAATTTCACCCAAACATAATTATTATTAAATTTTCGCTTTTCTTTTTTTCTTACTTACTTTTATTTTCTCTTGAAATGCACATTTGGTTAACACAAAAATAATTTTTGGTAATAATATTTCAACTTGAAACCATTGAGTTGGTCATGTGTTATTTGGAATTATCTATTTTATAATAATATATAGTCTTTCAAGTTTACCGGATCGTACTTTAAATGACAATTATATTGTAGCAATAAATCTTAACAATATACAATTATAACTGTGAAAACTGTCATACAATATTTTAATTTTTAAGTTGTGGTTTATTGTCACTTGGTGTCTTGTTTTAATATTTTTTAGTGGTTGGTTCTTGGATAAGATTTTTTCTACTTTCTATTTCTTTTTCATCACAATTTTTGAAACAGAATGTCTATATTATTTCACATTCATTTTCAATATATGGTTGATGTAAAAATCCCTCTCTTAGCAGCCCACTACTTTACCCACCTCGAGGATGCTTGGCTCTTTTAGCAATAGGTTAAAAAAATATCCTCTTTCGGTTTTTTAGTGAAACTCGTCTAGCTATTGAGTCTTCTGTATCATCAAAAAATATCCTCTTTCGGTTTTTTAGTGAAACTCGTCTAGCTATTGAGTCTTCTGTATCATCATTAGTTTCTCTTTGTTTTCTTTTAAGGTTGAGAATTTTGGTTTTCTTTTTTGTATTTACGCTTTCTTCATCCTTGGGTTGGTTTGTAATAATCTTCGTGGGGGGAATTTCCTTTTTGATGTTTTCCTTTTCTTCATCTTTGTATGGATTCGAGGGAAATTCTTTTTTGACTGGTTTTTCTTCCACCTTAAAAATCTTCTTTTTTTCTAATAATGATTCTGGATCCACAAAAATCTTATTTTCCACGTCCCACTCTTTTTCATCTTTGTATAGATCAAAAATCTTCTTTTCTTTGTTTGTTTTTTCTTCATCCTTGGGTTGGTTTGTAATAATCTTCGTGGGGGGAATTTCCCTTTTGATGTTTTCCTTTTCTTCATCTTTGTATGGATTCGAGGGAAATTCTTTTTTGACTGGTTTTTCTTCCACCTTAAAAATCTTCTTTTCTTCTAATAATGATTCTTGATCCACAAAAATCTTATTTTCCATGTTCCACTCTTTTTCATCTTTGTATAGATATAAAATCTTCTTTTCTTTGTTTGTTTTTTCTTCATCCTTGGGTTGGTTTGTAATAATCTTCGTGGGGGGAATTTCCCTTTTGATGTTTTCCTTTTCTTCATCTTTGTATGGATTCGAGGGAAATTCTTTTTTGACTGGTTTTTCTTCCACCTTAAAAATCTTCTTTTCTTCTAATAATGATTCTTGATCCACAAAAATCTTATTTTCCATGTTCCACTCTTTTTCATCTTTGTATAGATCAAAAATCTTCTTTTCTTTGTTTGTTTTTTCTTCATCCTTGGGTTGGTTTGTAATAATCTTCATGGGGGGAATTTCCCTTTTGATGTTTTCCTTTTCTTCATCTTTGTATGGATTCGAGGGAAATTCTTTTTTGACTGGTTTTTCTTCCACCTTAAAAATCTTCTTTTCTTCTAATAATGATTCTTGATCCACAAAAATCTTATTTTCCATGTTCCACTCTTTTTCATCTTTGTATAGATCAAAAATCTTCTTTTCTTTGTCTGTGTTTTCTTCATCCTTGGGTTGGTTTGTAATAATCTTCGTGGGGGGAATTTCCCTTTTGATGTTTTCCTTTTCTTCATCTTTGTATGGATTCGAGGGAAATTCTTTTTTGACTGGTTTTTCTTCCACCTTAAAAATCTTCTTTTCTTCTAATAATGATTCTTGATCCACAAAAATCTTATTTTCCGTGTTCCACTCTTTTTCATCTTTGTATAGATTTGGGGAAATTTTGTTCTTGATTCGATTTTCCATTTCAAAAATCTTCTTTTCTTTGTTTGTTTTTTCTTCGTCCTTGGGTTGGTTTGTAGTAATCTTCACTGGGAGAATTTCTGTTTTGGTGTTGATGCCCCCTTGTTCGTGGTTTAAGAATTCTTCCAAGTCTTGAAAATAATCATCATCTTCCCCCGACTCTGAAACATTTAGATAATTTTCAATATCTGGAAAAGACAAGAAACTATCGGGTTTCAAATCTGAAGTATCCCCAAAGGCTGGGATATTTTCAAAATCATTATCTATTTCTTTTTTAGATATATAAAATTTATTTGTGCAGTATGAACATTGTACTTGAACCATTTTCATTTTCACAAAATCTTGTAATATGTGATAATGATCGTGATGTTTAACTAGTCAAGCCCAAGACACAACTAATTGAATATCTAAGAAAAAAAATTCAGTATAGTGATTAGAATTGTAATCAATGTTGTGTTATTCCAATCTTACTTATTCGCTAACATTACTAAAATAGAATGAAATTTACTACCCATGTAGAATATACTGGGTATACGGTTTACATTTTATCACCGATATAGCACAAGATACTCACTTTATGTTGTAAAATTCTCACCAATATAGGATGAAATATATACTTACTGAAAATTTACAACTATATAACATCAAATACCTAAGATTGTTTTCATTCTTCATTATATTTATTTATAGATTGTTATGATATTAAAAAATGGGGTACATAACACTTATTATTATAAGCATTATAATAATTTTGTTGGTGACTATATTTATTTTGTATGTCTATACAGACTATGCTGTAAGGTATGATTATGCTAAGGTACGCGAGGAGAAAAGAAAGAAAATCGTGGATAATTCGTAGGTGGGGAATTTAACATTGTCGATTCCATATATGAACAACTGTTTTGAATTTAATATAGAAGATTCTAAATATTATTTGGAGTTGGGAGATTTATATGCTAGTGGAATACTAATAAATCCTATAACGGGACTTCCTTATTTGACCGCCGTAGAAGATGATACTAGGGGCGTTGATTATCCCTATTATGAATATTTTGATGTAGATGACGGATTTACATACACTAGAAAATTAGAAGATTATGATCATACTAATAGGCTATGTTATAAAACTACTAAAGCCACCATCTATAAAACGCGATATTTTCTTGTTCATAACCATAAATCATCTCTCAAGATGCAATGTTCTCATCCAGAAAGGAAAACGAGGAGGGTTTGCAACGGGCCCACAAGAACAAATGACATGGAACTCTTTGTTATGGCTAATTCAAAATGTAGATAATTTCATGTAGTTAAATTCATTTTATGTGTGATTACTTGTTTTTACGCCAAGTATTTCTTCGAGACCATTTTTTTTTCGCAAATGTTCACGCAAACTTTTAATACCCAGAAACGCTAAAATGGTTTAGATATTATCTATATATATATTAGTAATTTTGGGATTCGTAGATATATATGTATTTTCAGAAATATTTCTAAGTCCAGAAGAAATTTTTTTTTCTAAAAAATAATTCTAAGTACATATGACATTTCAAGAAGAGGGAAATCAAAACGCAAACATTTAATCTCCAGAAACTCTCTATGGAAGAATCCGTATTTTTTTCAGAGGAAACAAATTATGGTTTTGTACACCTAGAATATTGCCTAATAAGACAGTACAGTACTTTATTGGAACCCGAACAGCATTAACCCAACCCAACGAGATTACATTTCAAATAAATTTTGACAATAGGGAATCTGTCCTTCCTCTCCAAATAATCAATAAGAATAGAATATGAATTTAAGTAAGCCTTGGGTTTTTTTTTTATGTATTAGTTTCCTTGGTTTAGTTTTTAAGTTCCTTTCGTTTTCTGAAGACTGTAAAGTTTGTTAGTGCGCCTTCTTGTTAGTAGGGGTATCCTTGGATTTAAAGCGTTTTGGTTTTCCATGTGGATGGGTATTTGATGAAAACGTAATGTTGTTAAGTTTTTTTTGAAGCCTCGTTCTTTCAGCAACGGGCTCAAATAGTGTCTTTTTGTGTTTTATAGAAACGCGTCTAGCTATTGAGTCTTCTGTATCATCGTCAGTTTCTCTATTTTTTCTTTTAAGGTTGAGATTTATATCTAATTGGACGATTTCTTCTTTTTGATGTTGGTTTGAAGTCGTTTTCACTGGGGGAATATCCTTTTCTTCAACTTTGTATTGATTCGAGGATAATTCCCCCTTTATGGTGGTTTCCTTTACTTCAAAAATCTTCTTTTCTTCATCTTTGTATTGATTAGATAAAACTTCTTGAATCCATAGATTCACTGCCTCCTCTGCCCCAAAAGTCTTCTTTTTTTCTTCTTTGTATGGGTTCGAGGGAAATTCTTTTTTTATTTTTTTAAGAACCTTCTTTACTGGGTTTATGTTTTTTTCGTCTTTGTGTTGGTTTGTAGTAATCTTCACTGGGAGAATTTTTGTTTTGATGTTGACACCTTCTTGTTCATGGTTTAAGAATTCCTCCAATTCTTGAAAATGATCATCTTCCCCCGACTTTGAAAAATTTAGATAATTTTCAACATCCAGAAAAGGCAAGAAACTATCATGTTCCAAATCTGTAGTATCCCCAAAGAGTGAAATATTTTCAAAATCATTATCTATTTCTTTTTTGGGGGTACAGATTTTATTTTTACAACATGGACATTGCACTTGGACCATTTTCATTTTTACAAATCTTGTAATATGGTGGTGGTAGTTGAACTGATCCAGTCTAAGATACAACTAACCAACTGAAACCTTCCTTGGGCTGGTATATATACTATGTGATTACACCCCCCCCCCATCCCCCCATCTAAGACAGATGAAGCATATAAATAATGGACTGAGATACGATTATGCCCAGTACAGCTTCAACCTCCGGTTGGTGTTTATTCTTTTGGTTCTGATCTTGCAACAGAAGGGTATCAATATAAAAGAACCCAAAAAGAATGTTTTTTAACATAAAAAACATAACACAAAACGATGAATTGGTTTGTTTGCGAGAAAAGAGCAAACAAAACCTATCATCACCATTCAACCCAATTCTTTTCCACGGAGAAGATATGGACACTTTGAAAAAAATCATTATAAACACTGTAATGACAGGAAAGGTTTCTAGTCTCTATTTATGGTGCATTAGAGAAATTCATCTCATTAATATATTAAACGTAAACAGAAAAAACAATTCAAGAATGAATTCCATACTGTATTTCTTACAAGGAAAGTCACTAGACCTAATTTCACCATGAGATACAGTTTCTCTATATTTTTTTTTTACATTTTTAAACACATACAAAGAAAAAAATTATAGAGATATTGAGTTTCTAACCAGGGCCCTTACTATTTTTCTATTCGCCTTAAAAGCCCAAGTATGTTGTGATTTACAATTGGCTGCATCTAATCAAATACCAGAAACTACCGACAAAGAAAATTATGAGAAAAAATTTAACGACTCTCTTGAAGTTGGTAATCGTTTTGAAGCTGTTCAATATTTGGCTGCTGTTTATAGAAATTTTATGGGCTTAGAAAATAATGAGGATATTTCTTCCGTGTGTCTAGATAATAAGAACACACGGAAGAATGAATTCATAGAGTGGTTCCGTCCCATCATAATTAAGAAAATTCACAGCGTAGAAACCGAATCATTAGGATGCTCAAGTAAAAGGGTTTTGGAATTATCCTGTGTAAAGAGGCTTCATTATTTCAGAGACCGACCATATTTTTATGGACAATTTAAAGTCCTAATTTCAATAGTAGAATCATTGATGGCTTTTAAATTGGACCCAAGAGCAATGTATTCCGTAAATTATGCGTCGATTCAGTTTTTTGACAAAATCCACCCCATTGAAATGAACCAAGAGTTTTCTTGGAAAAACGACCATCAATCCATAGAAAACTACACTTGCACAAATAAACCTTTATGTAATCCAAGGTTCTTGGATACTTTATGGGAAAATCCAAGTTGGAGGAAAAATCACCACACCACCTTGAATGTTGTTAAAAAGAGACGACGCTCATCATTGTCATCAACAATGACAAAAAAAACAAAAGTGGATGGCTAATAACATCAAATTGATCGTAGAAACCCAATACTGATTAAACGACGAAGATTTGGACCTACAAATCATGAAAAAGGCATTGTTCCTGCTAAACTCATAAGAAACGAAAAGCATTCTACATTTTTTATGACTGTAAACTGTTTCTCGTTGAAATATTATAAAAGACAAATATTTCCAGTATTGTGTCATATTACTTATTATTTAAAACCATCCTTTTCTTTTTAGAATAAAATATTTTTATATTATATATATATTATTTTTTGGTTTAAAAAGAATAAAGTGTTTATGGTTGGTTATACACAATTCTTCATTTATCCATTAGTCTTAACTACTATAATCAAATATTGCAATTTGAGATACACTGGGGTTATTGAAGATGTATCACTAAAAGATAAAAAAATGAAGAAAAGAAACCATATCAACTTCAACGATGACGATGATAATGATTACTCTTCATCCGAGTGTATGAATATTGGTGGCGTAGATGAAATATTGTTTATAACATTATTGTTTTCCTTTATATTATTTTTTTGGCTTTGGTTATTTTTAAAAAACCGCACAAAATATATAGAAAATTTTTGAATAAAAAAAACTGATAGATAATAGATTTAGTACAATATATATTATAACTCGAATTTTTTAAAAATGATTGGTTGCTTTTAATTCTACAAATGGGGTATGTTTCATTGCCAGGACCAAAAGTAATATCGTATAATGATTCATTCATTTTTAATAAGAATAATTCATTTATTTCATAAACAAAAGTTGTGTTCATGCATTATATTTTGTCTCAGATCCAATATAATTGTCAAAGAAGAAGGACTACCAATTACGCTGATGTGAATACCAACAAACAGACCACCAAACATGACGAAATATAAAGCATCATCATATCCAGTTCGTCACAAATTTAACAAGAAACTGCGTTATCGTTCTAGTGCCACACCTTTCCCCGCATTCCCAAGTTCTAGTTATAAAAGAAAAATGAGAATTTGGGAAAATGTTCACGAATTCTTCAACATAAATCGTGTCAAAGGCTGGGAAAATATTCCCGAAGGCAATTATATTTTGTCGTTGGTTATTGCCGTTGACATTGATAATTTTTATACAAAAAACAAGAGACTCAAACACTCAAAATATAGGTTTACGACGACGGCTATACAAAGTAAAAAGAAGTTTAAAGGTGGTGTTTTGAGTTATCATATAGTTGAAGACAACCAATTGGT
>NC_090734.1:43974148-43989148 GCF_036898095.1 Palaemon carinicauda
CGCCAGTTCCTTTCACACTCGTTACAGGACCCTGTTCCCTACCCCGCTGTCCTCTTTTGATGGCTGAACCATTGTCTTTCTTTAGGCTGGCATCTTGTAACCTTCCTTTGCTGGTAGGTTGCCGGAGCCAGCCAGACTCCCTCTCGAGCCATGTCTTTGGCTGACGGCAGAGCATACTGCCGCCAACCACATCATCTGTCGGCAATTGCCGGCCCAGCTGGCAGTCAAGATGGCTGCCGGCGACCATGATGGCCGTGAGAGGGAAGTCCCTTCTGTTCCCAAGGTTCTTCAGTCCTCCCTTGGACTGCTGCTACAGGTACTGTTGCCGGGGTACTGCCGGCCAGGCCGGCAAAGATAGTGCTGACTCAGTTGGCAGCACGCCGACTGTACTGGTACTGCTGGACTTGCCGGCCGGCAGTGTATTGACGGTACCTTGTCGGCAATAGTACTGTAGCTGCATGGAAGCCTGAATGGTACATTCTCCCCTTCTATTAGAACCTTCTCTCTGGAAAAAGGCAGTCAAATTAGACTTTTACATCCTTAATTACTGTATACATTCACAGTAAGGAGTAGTCTTTTTTCCATGCTATCTCTCTCTCACTAGCTAGCATGCCGGGTATGCCGGCAAGACCTAGCTATGCTGGCTACATGCCGGCTGAACTACTGTATATTTTATACAGGTAGCAACTATATCTGCATTACAGAATATACTAGAGGTAGAAAACTACTATATATTTTATACTAGTAGTTATTTCCAATATATTTTGGATATCCAACACAGGCATTTGCTGACTCCAATCCTATATTGAATAAATATGATTTCTTCAATATCCTAGTTAGAAATCAGTATTAAGATTACCCTACAATATTAAACACTTCAAGGCAGGAGTAATACACTCCTAACCCTTAAAGGGTAGAGCCTTTTTCCTTGAGTATCCTTGATCAGGAAACTCTATATTTTAATATAGTAGGACGATATACAAATATTTGTCTTTATTTTCCTAGTCCAGCTGGCTTCATGCTAGATGGACCATACTGCCATATGCCACTATGAAGTCAGCATAATGACTAGACTACAATACATGATGTACAGTAGCCAGTAAATTGCAATATAGACTTACTGCAATTAGAAAACTACAGTACCATGATGCAGTAGTATTTTCTGACATACCTTGGGTACCCTTTACGAGCATTCTGCTGGTATCGTTCATATATTGAATGAATAGTTTTCTTCAATATTCTGATCGAGAATCAGTCATCCTGACCCCACAGTATTAACATTATTTTGGGACAGTGATTTGATACTTCTCTACCCCTAGGGGTAAGAATCCTTTTACTTGGAGTTACTCTATAGAGAAATCTCCATGTAGTTGATACTGAGGGGAAGCAACAGCATTTGCTCAAAGGGGTACACAAGTATGTATCTCCTACTATCCCTTTATAGCTTACTATCCTAAGCTACTCTATTGTAAAGGACATTTGCATGTTGATTGTCAAGGAGATAATCCATTGTATACTCATTATGTTTTCCTTTCTTTACAAGAGGAACACCGGATACCTTGCGCTGCAGTCCTCTGCAAGGCAAAGAGTAAGTATTTTTACGGTCATAATACTTGCAGGTTTCATGCCCCCTGCAATATTATTTCCGGATCCCTACATTTTTGGAACCCACTGGTTTGCAATATATGTCGGACATTAATGTCCGAAGGTTTTGAAAATCCCAAGTCTACGGAGATTAGGGATACAGCTAAATATAAATTACGCAACTGGGTGAGAGGCTTTAAAAAGATCTCTCCGGGACCTTTCTTACCTAGTGATAGGATGCGTAAGCTACTATTTCCGGAAGCAAGTGAGGAAACAGTAGTGCCTCAGGAGCCAACTACATCCCCTGACGGCCCAAAAACCTTTAAGGGCAAGAAGTGCCCCAGGGTAGAAAAGGTAAATGTTGTGTTGGAATTTCCTCCGCCTATGCCGGCTAGAGAGCCATCGATGGCGACATCTTCGTCTTCTACCCCTCAATTGGATAATGTGGTACAATTATGTATCCAGCTGAAGAATCAAATAGAGAGCTTTCATAAACAAAACGGAAAGCAGGAAATAAAACGCAAGATAGAGCCTCGTAAAGCTTCTCTTGTCGCTTCCCAGGGGTCAGTCAAACGAACCTTGAATCAAGACCTACCAACATGCTCCATAACCAATCCCTGGAGGTTTGCAGAGCAGATGCCGATTTCAAATGGCAATCTCTACATCTCAGAGAAAATAGATGCTGTTCCTTTGGACAAAATTCAATTTTGGCCAAGCTTTGATGCTTTCCCTAATTGTTGGGTTCGACTGAAGTACAAACCAAAGTCAAGAAAAGGAGCGGAACCAAAAGAGGTTTTGATTCTCCACCATGATAAGGCACAGACTATCCTTTCAGGTAGTCTGAGAAAGGCGGGTTATTCAGAGTAGAAGGTATTCTCGCATAACAGACAACCTTCCTTTCTTGCTCCTACGTCACTCTCATTCCCCTTTATGGGGAAGGCATTTACTTCTGTTGCCAAAGCGGTAGAGGCGGGTAAGCCATTTCCCACACTTGATGAGTGCAAGCCTTTGTCACCAGCTTTTCCCGGACAGGAAAAGGATTGGAAGGAAGTCCATTTGACATTTTCAGTAGGAAAATTAGACAAGGACATCGCAAGTCGACAATTCAAGGTATGTCTCCCTAAATTGTCTGAGTTGCTCTTGTGTAATGAACATGAGTCTAAGGAGAGACTTGCGACATCCCTTTCTCTACAAAACTACAAAGAGTTGTGTTCAACCTACGAAAGTACCCCAGACATGCTCATGGTCATAGCCAAAATGCATATTGCTATCTTGGTGAAGGACCTTTACACCTTTATGAAGGCCAGGAGAGCATGTAGAGAGTTTGTATTCGCTGCTGCAACAGTGAAACACGAAACAAGGAAGCTAATATCTTCCAACATCCGGGGTAAAGACCTCTTCCCACACGAGGTCATTAAGGAGGTAATTAAGAACGCCACCATGGAGAACAAAAGTCTTCTCCAAAAATAGGGCATTCCTTCAAAGAGAGAATCTTCTGTGGTTGTGGGTCCCCAACCTAAAAAGAAGATCGAAAATACTGGAAATATCCGGGCTTCTCAACAACATCCCACTATTCCAGTGACCACTATTCCAGTGACCACGAGGCTACAGGCAGATGATCAAAAGTCTAAACCTACTGACTACAAGAAGCATAAAGACGCTTCGGCTAGGAGGAACTTTCCCTCAGGATCGCAGGACCTTCGATCCTTCGGTCCAAAGCCTATTCAAGATGAGCCATTAATGGGAAACAGAAATGTCCCTACCATCATTTCCTTACCTTCTCCTACAGTTCAAAACCCTTCTGGAGAAGTATACCTGAGAGCTATAGAGCATACAGGTGATAAGAAAACTATAGCTCATCGAGTTCCAGGGAGGGCTGTTTTGTGTTCAAGAGAAGGACTTAAGATATCAATGAGTCATTCTGAACTTGTCGCCACTCAACAAGTTCATAAAAAACAGCAAGTTCTGAATGTTAATCCTTCTGAACATATGGACCTTGTTCCAATTAGGGGTGTTCGTAGTCTTATCAGACCTGAAAGGTGTCCTTCGGAACCTTCCAGTCAACCACCCCCCTTCCTCCTATCTAGAATTCATGTTACAGAGAGTAACATTCATCCTAGGAAAGATACGTGTCGGACTCACAGTCCTGAGTATCTTCAAAGGATTGACGAACTTAGTCACGTCAAAGTCAAGCCTAGAAATAGTTCAGGTATTAATATACCTGATCAAGAGGCTGGAGTGGGCAGCACCCGAAGTGTCCGGCCAATGTGCATTCAAAGAGATGACCCGGTTCCTGGGACATCACGAATGCAAGATAGGCTTGTAGAAGTCTCGATTTTCTCCAGCTCAGGGGTTTCAATGTTTAAAATACCATCGAACCCCTCAGTCACATCAACTCTCCTCTCCTTTGGAAATATAAAAGGAGCTCGTGAGGTCTGTCAAGAGACTCAGGTATTCAGTCAGAATACCAAAACGGCAATAGGAAAAAGCGCTAAACTTTCCCCAGTTCGCTATAGTGACGGACCTGGTGCTAAGGGCACACCGGAAAGATGCGTTAAGAGCTTGGAGAAAACACGCATCAAACGCTTGAAGAGATAAAAAAAGACTGAGATTGGTCCCTCTTTCATCGCTTCTCTAACAGAAATTAGAGCACGAAAGTCACAAGACTCTGCTGGTCCTTTCATGGGTGGGGAAGACCCCTCCACACAGATCAGGCTCCCTACGACTGATCTGGGACACCGAAGCGATAATAAGACGTCACATTCGAACATCTCATTCAGTGTTGCTGAAGTTACCCATCCCTCTCTCAAAGGGACGGCACCTACCAGCAGTTCATTTACAACTGATCCACGATGTGACGGTGGATACTCTATTTCGATACAAACCGATAGAGTTGGAATGGTCCATGGGCGCAGACATATTCTCTCCCAGAGGGGAACAAGTCCTGGAACTGCAATTCGACCTCTTCATCACGAGCGTCTTCAAGAAACTACCTCGCTATATAGCCCCATACGATGATCCTCTAGTGGGGCTGATAGACTAGATGAGGCTGGTCCTAGCTCTGACCCTAGGTATATTTCCGAAGATTCAGAAATTAACTGCCTTCGTTTTATCACAGAGAACCCAAACCCTTCATTTCATGATTTTCTCGCTCTAGCGGTTAGAAAAAGGTTTGGGATCTCAAAAGGCAATATGGAATTCTTATAAGAATACAAGGCCAAGTCAACTAGAAGACAATATGAGTCTTCCTGAAAAAAAGTGGGTTACGTTTGTCAAAGCAAAAGGACTGAAAGAAATTTCAATGAACTTCTGTCAGTCCTTCTTTGTCCACCTTCATAGCCAAGGTCTGGCAGCCAATACGATAAATACGTGCAAGTCAGCCTTGACTAGGAATCTCCTATATGCCTTTCAGGTGGATCTGGTGAATGAAATCTTTAATAAGATTCCAAAGGCATGTGCTAGGCTTAATACCGCAGTACCACCAAAGCCCATCTCTTGGTCTTTGGACAAGGTCTTACATTATGCCTCATCTGTGAACAATGAAGATTGTTCTCTTAAGGATCTAACCCAAAAGGTTATTTTTCTGTTCGCTACCGCCTCCGGGGCTAGAGTTAGTGAAATAGTGGCCCTATTCAGAAATGAGGGTCACATTCAGTTCACGGAAGTGGGAGAACTGCATCTATTTCCTGATCCATCCTTTCTCGCTAAAAACGATCTACCCACTAGGAGGTGGGGTCCCTGGAGAATCTGCCCTCTGAAGGAAGATGTCTCTCTATGTCCTATAGAGTGTCTAAAGGTCTATCTTCGTAGAACTTCAGACTTCAGGGGAGGACAGCTCTTTAAAGGAGAAACTTCTGGATCAAATTTATCCCTAAATCAACTAAGGGCGAAGTTCACCTACTTTATTCGTAGAGCGGATCCAGACAGTACTCCCGCAGGTCATGATCCGAGAAAGATTGCTTCATTACTGAACTTCTTTCAGTATATGGACTTTGAGCGCTTTCGTTCTTACACTGGATGGAAATCATCCAGAGTGTTTTACAAACACTATGCAAAACAAGTGCATGAACTGAAACACTTCGTAGTGGCCGCAGGTAGTGTATTAAAACCTGCCCCCTAGTTACTGTAGTAAACAGTTTTTGTTTTGGGACCTCACATGTCCTCACACATGTAACGGATGAGAATCATCCAGAGTGTTCTACATACACTATGCTAGACAAATCCATGTTTTGAACCAATATGTGGTGACGCCAGGTAGAATATTTAACCTGCCGTCTAATTCTACTATGAACAGCTAATTGACTGGAACAGTCAATTAAAAGAAGAAGAGGTCACCCTTCTTAGGTGTGACTTCTTTTAATTAGGTGTTACCATGATAACACTGGCTCAGTTCAAAATCCCAGGTGTGGAATTATACAGATAGCACTAGTGCCGGTGTACGAAGTACACAGTGCAGATAGAAGTAACCAGTACAGGAATTATGAAGAGAAATTGATTTATAATTTTCTTCAGTCTGAAAGGTGCACTCATCATTTCTTCCTTCAAGAAGGAAATATAGTCTCTGTACTTGTTACAGGTATAATCCCATTGTCATACTACATCCGCTTAACTGAACATCTTTTAGTCATTTATTAGTAATAAATGTCTATTGGAATGTAGTGCGTCCACCTTCGTCAGACAATTGTATGTATACATGCCAGAGTTCTTCAACTTACCAAAGTAAGTATCCATCATATATTTGTATGCATCAAATAATAGATATAAGAGACACTGATATCATTTTAGCAAATATACAACTATGAGACTATTTGTATATTCAGTGTGTACTTATGTTTGGTCATACTATGTATGTTAACCTCAAGATCCCTTTTCTACTGTCTAGAATGACTCTTCCCTGTAGGAGGCAGGAAGCACTAACATTGGTTATGATTAGTGACGGTGACGAATAACGGTAACGTCCCTTGTCTCATGTAGTCCCCATGACCATAGAAAAGGTTGCTATAAGGTTAAGGCACTGATTAAAAATCCACAGATACACTAATGCTCTGGTATGCTTTCATCACGAAGACATAGCTTGAGCCCCAAAAACGGATTTTGAGCGAAGCGAAAAATCTATTTTTGGGTGAGATGGCCATGTCGTCCTGATGGACCCACCCATCTCTTCTAAAAGAAAAAATCTTCCCAGTATCCCTCCCGTGGTACTGTATCTGTAACACCACGCTCAATGCTACAAGGAATGTCCGCCGTCGTGGGAATGGCGCTGTTGTATTCCCAATAGTATTACGAGAGCAGGGAAAGCCTTGGGACGGCTCCCTTTTGTCACATCCTCATCGAAGCCAAAACGCTGTTTGTGGTGCAGATTGCTATGGAGGCGTGTCAAGAATGCATCCGCTGATATTATACGATATCCTTTGGAAAAATTTCAAGGATATTCGCGCCAGGAGTTAGAATTCTGGATACCTAAAGGTAAAATTTTCTGGGAATATCACTCTAGTACATATATCCCTTAGGAAGCTACTTTAAGGAACTTCCATCAGGACGACATGGCCATCTCACCCAAAAATATATTTTTCGCTTCGCTCAAAATACGTTATATACTGTATATATATATATATATATATATATATATATATATATATATATATATATATATATATATATATATATATATATATATATATATATATATATATATATATATATATATATATATATATATATAATATCATAATCTGATTGTTGAATAGATGTTACATCAGGAGTAAATTTATTCTGCTAATACTTATCTTTTGAACAATTTGATTAAAGTGTAATTCCATTGCTTATATGTCTCATCGATTTTAATTCCATATTACTTTGAAAATATAGGTATTTCGTTAATCTTTTATTTCTTCTCTGCACGGCAATTATTTCCCTGTATTAGCGTATGGGGCTGTACGTACCCTACTTCTATAACTAGGTTTGAAGCAGCTTTGTTAGTAATAATAATCCAAATTATGTATGATTAATTATTCATAAAATGCTAAAACATTTATCGCTGCTGCTCACTTACCTGGAATGCAGGATTTGTTTATTTGTGTATCAATTCTTCAATGTATTAAAACAATGCAACTTATTCTTATAACTATAGGTAGGCTAAGGCTCATGGCATATCTGAAGGCACTTTTTTTCTCAGTGTCTCATAACTGAACTAGCATTGGGGTCGTAAACAAAAAAAAAACAATACAAGAGAAACTAATGGGCATCGTTATAAAAGATTCTAAGATTCTAGTTGTGTAATGTAAATTTCATTACGAATAAATTTCAGCAACGTATCACCCTTCCACGAATGGAGAAGCATATTTTTTTTGTGTTTTTTTTTAAGATATTTTGTTTTTATCTTTTCACGAACATTTAATCATATCATAGAGTGTAAAAAAAGCAACCTAGAATAACGCTATTTTCTATGTATCAAGGTTCTTATTATCATATCGAACAACAATTCACAGTACAGCAGGTGTAAAATCACGAAACTAGTAGATTGGGAAAAGGATTAAGCGTAAGTTTGATTTGAAATATCCTTGCTTGCAAAGTCAATTAGAAGAGAGACTTTATGAACAAGTGAAAAAAATCTTCCAAAAGTAAGTCGTTTTCCCCTTTATTTAATGTTGTGGTAAGTTCATATAAGGCCTCAGATATGTGGGTACCAAGAGAGATGGTTAACGACATGGGAATATCAAATTATGAAGTTCATGTTGGTGGAAATATTGTAAAACCTCACGTTAATCAACTGTATCTAATAAATATGAATCAAGCATATTGATATGAGACAATCTTGCCTAAAGCTGCCCATCAAAACACGCCCATGTAGGTTTACAAGGGATTCAGTAAGTGGGTGCATACAGAGAGGTAACAATGGGCTTAAAATTGGGGAGTTATCAATCAGCTCTTATTCTCGTCAGTCAAACCAGCCTTCCAATTTTAAGGAGTATAGAATTATTATAATATTGCCCAGGCATACATCAACAATGGCTTTGAAGACATGGCTACTGAAAATTATTTTGAAAGAGTCTCTGATATTTAAACATACTCCATATACATTCCAACACGAGTACAACTGCATTAGAATAAAATCACTTTACTGTGTTATTCTGCATGACAACTACAACCAAGAAAAATATAAGACAAAATTAATAAAACTCAAAGATTTAGATTACCATTAAAAACAAAACTTACATGAGTCTAATAGTAAATTATGGCAATGCTAAAACTTGTAATATCCTTGTTAATAGTAATCGATGACAGAATTAAGAGGACCTAGAGAAGCAGTACTTTAGTCTCCACTTTTCTTGTAGTGTTGGGGGAAGTTAACCACTAGACCTTTTCTGGTATATCGCCAATGAAATTAACTAGGAAAACACCTAATCATTTTAAGGATGGACTCATTCTCAGTGGTTTTTTTTTTTTTAAAGAATAATGAATAAATAAAAGGCAAAAATTAAGGATATTGGGATTATCATTGTTATATTACGTAGCGCTTGGTGTGACTACCGAGTTTAATTTCAGGAGACACTCTTTTATAATGAAGAAAAAAAAATCCGAAAAATAGCAGTAACAATAGCCAGAGCCCCTCACCATTATCCTCATTATCCTTATCTCTCATACACCCATTGACGCAAAGGGCTTCTGTTAGATTTTGTCAGTCGTTTCTATCCTGAGATTTTAAATCAATAATTATCCATTCATCATCTGCTACCTTACGTTTCATAGTATTCAGCTATGTACGCCTAGGTCTTCCAACTCTTATAGTGACATATGGAGCCCAGTTGAAAGTTTTGTGAACTAATCTACACCTCCCGACTATCTCATCTATATAAGGCACTCGGGTAATCTCTCTTTCAGTCTCATTTCTAACCCGGTCCTGTCATTCAACTCCTAATATTCCTTTGAGGTGTTTGTTCTCAAATTTACGAAATTTGTTGGGTATATTTTCATTGTCATACAACGACTCATTTCCATAGAGTAACACAGATTTCACTAATCTGGAATATAGCCTTACTTTTATATGTAGTTTCAGGCAGTAAAATTTCCATATTTTACTTAACCAGGCACTGTCTGATTTGCTTATTTCAATCTTCCATTAAACTCAGATTCTGTAGATCCTTCAATGAGATCATAGTCCGTGAATTTTCAAATGATTCCACCTTATTAGTCATTCCTCCGTCCAATGATATTTCATCTTGTATTGCATAATCCATTCTCATCATGTTTTTCTTCTATTTATATTGAGCCCAACCTCGTGTGATTTTTCCTGTATTCTGGTAAGCAAGTATTTTGAATCCTGTGGTTTTTTTCTATTAAGGAGAGCGTCATTGTCATACTCTGGTTAGCTTATTTCTTATTACCAATCCAGTCCAATCCTTCACCACCATTCCAAACTATACTATGCATTACAAAATCGATGAGGAGGATAAACAAGATAGGTGATACCTACTATTGGAGTACTCGAATGTTCACTTGAAATTCTTTTTATAGGACTTCAGTAGAATTAACTTTGCGCTTGCTATGCTCATTAACAGACTTTATAAAATTTACATGCTTAAGTGAAACTACATAATAACGTAGGACTCTCCACAAAATTGGCAGGTCCATAATATCAAAGGCTTTTTCATAGTCCACAAATACCATCAAAAGTGAATTTCGATATTGTACATATTGTTGTACCACATGTCTTCAAATAAAGATTAGGTCAGTACCACTTATACCTTACCTAAATCTTGCTTGTACATCTCTCAGCTTTTTCTCAATATTTTTCTAACGACTTTTTATAAAGGGATACTATATACCTCAATGTCATCTTCATGCCATATTCTACAAAAAGTTCTTGTAACTATTCTGGGAGTCACTTCATTTTCAGCCAATATCATCTCAGCAGTTATTCCCTCATATCCAGGCTCTTTCAATCTCTTTAGTTTGTTCATGATTGCTTCGACGTTAAACAGAGAGAACTAATTCATGGGCACATCAAGGTCTTCCTGTATATCTGTCAAAGAATTCCATCAATATGTTTTGTTTATGACATCCCTTTCTTCATCTTCTGTTGGTATAATAGATCCTTCTTTCTTTTTGATGGGAATATGGTTCTTTTTTTCCCTAGTAGATATTTCATCAATAATTCCATGGTAATTCTTACACAATAGCTACTCCTTAAATTCATAGCTTTGTCAGCCTCTTCTTCTTTCCTTTCTAAATATTCTCTCCAGTAATTTCTGGTTTTTCCTTTCACTTCAATATCAATACTGCAACAATGAAAATGATCAATTTTGAAACTTTCATTACTTCCTCGAAAAAATTCAACAATTTCGGTCTCTGGCTCCTTTTAATAGTAACCCATTGATTATTTGATATCCATGGTTTTCTCCTTCTAGCAGCATGACCCAAAAATTTATCTTCTTTAATTGTCTGCGCTTCGTCTCTTAAAGTCTCTAAGACTGCAAATCAATTCCTACATTATATTACAAAGTTTTTTTTTTTGTGCTCTTCTTCTAGAAGATAAGTTGTATCAAACCTAGGTATTCCATCTACAATTTCATTTTGTGCTTCAAGTTTTTCTTTTGGTGTGATAATGAGGAGCTTATGATCACTACCAATATCTGCTCCTCTATAACTTTTAACATTTCTCAGAGTCATTCTCTTCTCTGTACTAATGGCTATGCCATTTATTTGATTTTTTTAACTACTGAATGGTAAAGTCCTTGTGCATTTGTGGATGGTCTTATGTCGAAACAAAAACTTATGGAATGAGTCCCATTTTCATTTGCAACTTCGCCAAGAACCACATCACCCATCAAATTCTTAATATCTTGATTATATCTCCCAACTTTTGCATTGAAATTATCGATCATAATTTTCATATATCTCTTTGTGATGATATCTATTAAATTCTGCAGTACTTCTTAGTATTCATCTTTCCTTTCTTAAGGGGATTCCTTGTTGATTCATGACACACTTTTATACTGATATTTAATGTTTTGTTTTAGATTTTCCGAGTAACAATCTACTATTTACAGCAATCCATTCCGTTAATGATGCCTTTTTTGCTCTTGGTTTCATAATCATTTATTCCCCTTCTCTTCCAAATCCATCTGTTATTCCTGAATATATATATATATATATATATATATATATATATATATATATATATATGTATATATATATATATATATATATATATATATATATATATATATATATATATATATGTATGTATATATGTATATATATATATATATATATATATATATATATATATATAAATATATATATTGATATGTATATATATGTATATATATACTGTATACATATATATATATGTATATATGTATATATATATATATATATATATATATATATATATATATATATATATATATATATATATATATATATCTATATATATATATATATATATATATATATATATATATATATATATATATATATATATATGTACATATATATATATATATATATATATATATATATATATATATATATATATATATAAATGTATATATATATATATATATATATATATATACATATATATATATATATATATATATATATATATATATATATATATATATATATATATATATATATAAAGAAGGTGATGTATGCAAGAATTGATTGGAAAAGTACAAGAGGAAGGCCAAGGTTTGGGTGGATGGATGGAGTGAAGGAAGCTCTGGGTGATAGGAGGTTAGATGTGAGAGAGGCAAGAGAGCGTACTAGAGATAGGAATGAATGGCGAGCGATTGTGACGCAGTTCCGGTATGCCTTGCTGCTGCCTCCGATGCCTTAGATGACCGCAGAGGTAGCAGCAGTAGGGGATTAAGCATTATGAAGCTTCATCTGTGGTGGATAATGTGGGAGGTTGGGCTGTGGCACCCAAGCAGTACCAGCTGAACTGGGTTGAGTCCCTTGTTAGGCTGGGAGGAAGGTAGAGAGTAGAGGTCCCCTTTCTTGTTTTTATTTCATTGTTGATGTCGGCTACCCCCCAAAATTGGGGGAAGTGCCTTGGTATATGTATGTATGTATATATATGAATATATATATATATATATATATATATATATATATATATATATATATATATATATATATATATATATATATATATATATGAAGAGTTTTAGTATACCAGATATCCATGCAGAATCAAATGCCTTTCCAATATCATAAAAAGACTGTTGCCTGGTGCTGTTTGGAAGCAAAGGCTTCATGTCGTACCAACACATCAGTCATTTGGTGCATTTTTCTAAATCGGCACTGAATAGGTGGCAGAATACCGTTCTTCTCCCGGTTCCATAACAGTCTTACATTTACCATCTTCTACATGAACTTTCATAAACAAGAGGTCAAAACAATTAGTCGATACTTTGGTGCTAAAAAAATTATCCTTGCCAGGTTTTAAAAATGCTAAATTAATGGCTAGTTCCCAGAAACTTGAATAACTATGATCATGCCACATTCTGTTAAAACTGATTGCAATAAATAACATAGTATTAACAGGTACATATTTAATCTTTGTATATGGAATTCCATCGGATCCAGGGCTTGTATCATTACACGTAGCAGTTGCAAAATTGAATCAACTTCCGTTAAGAAGAGCATTGTAAGGGTACACCTTTTCTGTTGTATAATTTACTAGTTTTCGTTCTTTATTGATTGTATAATGATACAGAGGAGCTGTTTCTCACTTATGTGATACAGTGGAGAAATGTTCTACCACAACATTGCTACCCTCAGTTGCTCAGTTCACATTTACTCTCAACAAAGGTGGTGGATTGGTTGTAAATTTGCCAGCTATCTTTATCACTTTCCTCCTCACTAAAGGTGGTGGTGTTCTACTATTGACGGAGGAAACAATTGATAACCAAGACTGGGGCTTAGTTTCTTTCATTGCGCGACCGAACTGGGCTCTGCATTTTTTTTTTATCATTAAATTCTCCTAAAAATGGCCTCTGCAAAATCGAGTAAAAGATCTTTTTGTGGCTCTGTGCAGGGCAGTTAATTTTAATGACCACCAAGGGGCTGGTCCCACTTTATATAAACGTGTGGTTTGGGAATTTAATTGACTCCTGCTGTGTGTCGAGTTTCATCCATCAATTCTAAGGCATCATCTATGTTTTCAAACTGTTCTGCATTCCCTTAAATTTCCCTTAGCTCCTGAAATATATTCTAGTCTGCTTTGTCAACGTTTCATCATGATGATCTCTGCAAGGATGGATCACTGTTTGTATTTATAATAATTGGAGCATAGTCACTAGTATACCAATCATCCAATTTTCTCCATTCAAAAACAAGGAGCTTGCAATTGAAATATCAATGCCTGATAGGGTACATGTCTGAAAATGAAATTGTAGGGCTCTCTTGTATTAAGGAGTCCCAATTCTTAATTTTCAACAATTGATAATATAATATTGTAATTCATGTTTCCTAAGGCATCGCCGCCCTGTAGGGAATGTATACCCATCAAATATCTCAGTAAAAGAAAAGGGTCAAGGAATTGTTGAATCACCTCTACTAATTTATAATACAAAATGTTATCAAGTGGAGGCAGGTATAGATGGAAAAATTTATATTTTCTCCCTATATCAAACTTTATAACCAATGCTTTCCTTTCCTTACTGGGATATTTTCCGTGTTGGAGTCCTTGGGTTATAGCATCGTGCTTTTCAAACTAGAGTTATATCTTAGCTAGTGATAATAATAATAATAATAATAATAATAATAATAATAATAATAATAATAATAATAAAATCCATAATAATAATATTAAAGGAAGATATTTTCTAGGCCTATTTACTATGAAGTACTTTCTCATGTCGTTTGGTAAAATTATCTTCGGAAACCAATTTGGCATATCACAATCGATAGAAGGGTGAAATTACTGTACTTAGTTATCCTGTATTCTTTTCTGAAATGAAAGCAGAGCTTATCTGATACATCCTAATTTTTTCATCATGAGATCCCTACTCATTTTAACAAGGAATTATCAAATCATTATCTGGAAAATACTAATTTCCTTTCTGGGATCAAATGATATGGAATTTGTCTAATGGTTTTATTTCTTGTAACTCAATATGGTGCTCCGAAAGATTTGTTAAACCTATTTCATTACTGAAAGTTTCCCTAGGTTTTCTTTTTCTAAGCTATGGTTAAATGACTTGGAATTCCCAAACAAATCAGTCCTTTTCCCATAACTATCCTTTTTTTTGGGGGGGGTGGGGTGGGGAGGGTTTGGCAATCATGATATTCTATTAGTAATTTTATATGCTACCATATTGCTACAAAGTCTATACATACCCATACCAATAATGTAATTTCGATTTCCCTTTTTTTCTAGGGCATAAAACAACAACAAAAGGA
>NC_090734.1:43996648-44006648 GCF_036898095.1 Palaemon carinicauda
TTTTTGTGTGCAAAGGTTTAAAGTTTAAGGCCACTCATGAATGTCGCAGTAAGGGACATTGACATTTCCGTAGCAAGCAGGAAAAAGCTTTAGAGATTAGCTGGATATACATTGGATCAGTACACAACTCCCTTTGTATCTAAACTAAGACCAGGGAAGACTAAGTTAACGTTACTGTCAGAAACCAAAAATAAATGCTAGAGGTAAGAGTTGCAAAAGAAGTGGAAAGCAAAACTGTTTCCTTATAAGGATTACAGTTAACGTTAAATTAATTAATTAAATCAGAAAAGATTGATATTTGTGTCCGACTGTGGGGAATAGCCGTTCAGTCGTTAGCTTGACTCGAAGCTTTACCTATTTTTCTTAATAAATTAGAAGTAAATAACTTAATTCTACTTAGTATAGTAACTATTAGCGTTAATAATAAGTAAAATGAATAATAAAATTAAACTTATGAATTAAATGACTTAAATTAGTAATTGCCTAATAGGCCTTAAGTTTGCGCGTGCATAATATTTACCTGTCAAAGGTAAGAAGTAAATTCCCTCCGAGGTTACCACAGCCACGGCGAACAGTTCCAATAATAAGTACTCAGTGGAAAGGCCTGCATCTTCAGAGGATATTAACTCCGAACAAAACTAAACGTTCAACACCCAAGACTACGACAATTTTGGAAGACTTCAACGTCTGCCTTGTGATAAGTGATCTGCATTATTCTGTATCTTATGACATGTCTGGGAAAGAGGTTAATGTAGGGCAATATCACAAAGTAGTACTAGTGGATCTACTATTTGATGTAAGTTGTTTTGGCTTTTGAGTAATTGTTTTGTTTATTAACTATAAATAAGGTTGGAATTAAAATAAATTCCAACATTACTGATGACTAAGCAAGTAGATCTATTGGCTCCCACAAACCCACATTCTCAGCTTATAATGATGGTGAGGTTGCATCCACTAAAGCAACCAAAGAGTTTGAGTGGGACTTGAATTCTATTGTTGCAATCATTAGATGGGTATGTTACCAAGTAGGCCATCACAAACCATAGAGAGACACATGTCACAAACTTTGGGTCAATGATGATTGTTGACATGGTTATTTGGAGAAGCAGGAGGCCTATCATTTTTTGGATGGGTAAGATATCAGATTTGCCTTAGAATAACTATACTTAGCTTAGATCTTTTAATCAGGGTATTCATGATTACAGTGAATGCGAGAAAAAATTCTATCGAAAATCAAACCCTTTTTCACATAACCCAGGCTATCCTCAACTCTCGGATTTTTGGTGTAGACGTAACAGTTTCTCAATTACTTAAACCAGAGGGCTCTGTCACTCACCGTCCAAAGGAAAATGCAACCCAATTGGTTGATGTGTTCGACAGTAAGCATAGCGAGGAACAACTTGATCTTACTCATTACAGTTTTACTGAGGCTATACTAATAGCTTCAGCTTTTTGATCTCGTGAAATTAAAGCTCTCTTGATGGTCCCAAATTCTTATGCAGGTGTTATTTTCAGTCTGTTTTTTAAAGACTGCAAATTTACTATCGCCAAAGTTATCTGTTATTTTCCAGAGTCAGCAAGTTCTTTTCTTTTATTTTTGCTTTATTAGGTAAATGCCTTATTTAGTAGCTCATGTTCAGGTGATTACCGCCCAATTTCCATAACGCTAATATTATTCAATAGTCCTGAAGCAGAACCCTCTAAATATACCTACCCTGAGCATTGTGAGATGGATTTTTTTTTCTCTTCATATTACCTCACTATAGCGTTCAGGTTGTTATACCTAGTGGGTGTTGCCATCTTACCCTTAGGAAGTTCAAGATATTGAATATGGCATCCAAGATGGTTGTCAAAAAGAATTTGTATTATTACAATCTCTAATCCATCATCTATTTTTTTTTTTAATTCTGATTTGATTATTTTCATACTAAAGGGTAAGCTTTGAAACACTTTATATAAATGATGACTTGAAAACATTATTATTACTATGTATGGACAATAAAACAGTAATAAATTATAAGAGGTGGTGACTTAGATGACTATTACATCGTAAAAGATTTTATTATATTAGTTATTTTTTACAGAAACATGAGAATATTTCTTTTTCAAAAGTCGTTTGGGCACATCTTGAACATAACCTAAAATTTTCAAATTAAATAGCTAAGAAAATATAAGCCTCTTGCTGATTTTCAAATTACTGGAACAGTTTCTTATAATGTTAATTAACAATTACTCTCATGTAAATCACAGGCACACTTGGGGATATTGGATACAGAGCAAGTTAATGTTAATCTTCTTCCATCAGTAGAATAGGAATCTACCTCAATTCCCAAATATGACTTATTAAGGGATTATTACAATCATAGTTTCTCTTCAAGTCAAGCAAGAGGGAGGGGCACACATAATACTTGTCTCCCGGTATAAGTCTAAGGCAAAAGTTACTATTATTATCGCAACCTAGTGGAGTGTTATTTGAGCGTAATGGGCGCCCAAGGGCGAAAAAGGCACGCAGCCATGTTCCACGCTAAACTTCCCTTACTCTACTTCCAAGGGTGAGTTTTCATGACACCTGTCTCTATAGGGTTGAGCTGTTCCCTCCAGGAGATTGGTGTTATCCTTTTGCTATGTGAAGTCTGCGATCTATGTCACCCAGATCTTGATTGCCCCACCTAAAAACTCCCAACGCTTTTCCAATTTCCTTCGTGCTTTTACCGGGAAAGTAAAAGAATAACAACAGTTTATATTCTACATTAATTGTACAACTCTTTCTTCAGGCCTGGCGGCTTGTGTTTAAACTAATTTCCACTATACCCAAGAATCGAGGAGACGAGGTCATAGGTTGGCAACCTTTGCCCTACTTTCTGCGACTTAAATTGACCCAATTAATATTTTTTTTAAAATCATTACAGATGTGATATAATTCTTAGTGTGGTAAAAATAGTAAAAACACAGAACTATGTTCTTAAAAATTCAAAATTATGCATTACGTTCTAGAATTACCATCCCTATCATGGTCAGTTATTATGTTCACTGTTCCAGCACTCATCACCTTCACAACATACATACAGATGAATGAACACACAATGCCTTTGCTACGGCATCCACATCTTTGTGTACTGCAAGGCATTCCTTCATGACAAGAGAATCTTATAAGGTTGAGTAGTTCCTCAGGAGCCAGCCTAACACCTTGAAAAAAAGTAACAAGAAACAGACATTCATCTTCTTCATGTTACCCAATGCCTGTGGGATCTAGATTTAGGGGTTATGATTGTAAAGCTTTCTTCCCCATTGCAACCTAAAAGTGACCTCATGCAACATCTTCACTAAATGCTCCTGTTGTATTCGGTAATATTTTTGACTTATGTTCTCTTTCCGTGGTATGTCTAGCTTTTGATGTGCAGATGCTGTGTAACGTTTCTGTCATAGGTTTAGACCCAAAAATAGTATTACTAAAACAATGTGAATGCTGTTGACTGTGGAATAACATCAGTCACGTTTTTGTGAGTTTTTCCGAGAATGCTAATTGGATATTGTCCTCACATTAGGTTATTCATTATAGTAGTTTTACCAATTCCATAGTAGGACACGAGTGTCACATCCTGAAATTCTATTAACTGGGAACAAAACTGAAAGAGATGTACCATGTCTTTGTTCTACAACTTACACTAGTGAGAACATAAAATTCTTCCTAGTAATTTCTTCTTTAAGACAGAAGTTTATAAGTAACACAAAAAATGTCCGTCATCTGATTATAATTATTATTATTATTATTATTATTATTATTATTATTATTATTATTATTATTATTATTATTATTACTTGCTAAGCTACAACTCTAGTTGGAAAAGGAGATATCTACAGGGGCTCCAACAAGGAAAAATAGCTCAGTGAGAAAAGGAAACAAGGAAAATAAAATATTTTAGGAAGAATAACAACATTAAAATAAATATCTCCTTTATGAACTATAAAAACTTTAACAAAACAATAGGAAGAAAAATAAGAGTGTGCTCGAGTGTACCCTCAAGAGAGAACTCTAACCTAAGGCAGTGGAAGACCATGATACAGAGGATATGGCACTACCCAAGACTAGAGAACAATGGTTTGATTTTGGAGTGTCTTTCTCCTAGAAGAGCTGCTTACCATACCTAAACAGTATCTTCTACTCTAACAAACAGGAAACTGGCCACTGAACAATTATAGTGCAGTAATCACCTAAGTGAAGAAGAATTTTATGGTAACCTGTGTTGTCAGGTGTATGAGGACAAATTAGAGTATGTAAAGAATAGGCCAGACTATTTAGTGCGTGTGTAGGCAAAGGGAAAATGAACCGTAACCCGAGAGAAGGATCCAATGTAGTACTGTCTGGTCAGTCGAAAGACCCCATAACTCTCTAGCGGTAGCATCTCAACGGGTGGCTGGTGCCTTGGCCAACCTACTACCTACAACAAATGAACATTGAGCTTGAATAGGAGCTAGCTGCTGTACTAAGATAGAGTCAGCCTTAGATAAACTTCATCATTCTGTTATCTGGTTTTATCAGCCAGCCAATCTATAATCTAGCAGTTCAGCTCTTTTTAGAAAGATCTTTTAGGACTGCAATGAGTATGTCCAAGTTTTCTCTCTAGTAGGATGCAAATATAAAATAAAGTAGAGTTTCTTTGAGACTTCTGAGTACCCATACATTGCTAGGAGAATTTCTTCCTGCCAACATCTTCCTCACTCCACCGAATGGGCTAGGGAGAAGTTCGAACAGTGCCGAGTTATCCATGAGAGTATCAATGCAACCAACATAATTTATCAGGATACGAATTCCTCCAAATCATATATAGACTTGGCTTAAAGTCAGAGGACAGTGAATATGAAGGGCAACTTTTTATAACTGATTTTAAACAGTCAAGACAACCTACTCTTTCCTATTTGCTAAAGATGCTTGTTGTTATTCTTATAAGCATGGCGTTATTTTGCTCATATCAGCTGGAGAACAGTTAATTAGTTTAAGATACACTTCCTTTGATTTCTTTTTTTATTGAGTGCCCTTGTTATTGATCCTATGATAAAGCAACTGGACTCTTTGTTACCCTTGCGATAAAGCCACTGTGCTCCGGAACAGTCTTGTAATAAAGCCATTGGACTCTGGGACAGTCCTGTGATAAAGCCACCGGACCCTGGAAATTTATAGTGATTCAACACATCATGGAGAAATGTGGCTTAAGGCCACGCCCTTGAGTCAAATACATCTTGAAGTTTCTTCATATCTGGAATCCATTGCAATTTTGGCACTTGTGGCATTTTAGGTATTGATCCCATATGAACATATAAAAAAAGGTCTTCATTGTGTCGAAAAGTTTTTAACAGTTCATGTTTTGCAATTTTTTCATAATTGTAGCTAGTTCAAAAAGTATAGTACCTCTTCCAAAAAGGGTAGCAATCATTGTAAGAGTGAGTAGAATATCTCCCATTATGATATGAAATATCTTCATTGAAATTTACTGCTAATATTCGCACTAACTTGTTATTAGTGCTAGTGATACTCTCAAGGAAGATATATGCCCAGGTAGGTTTAAAGGTAAACTTTTTTATACTTAAACCTTCCTTTTAGCTGAATGTCACTGCATAATCCTTAATTGCACCTCAATTGTCCGCCCTTGGTTCACGTTTTTCTAATAGATACTTCTTATATGGCTTTTTCTCTATGTCTGAATATGTGGATCTACATAGATACATCGGTCGCCATCGCACAAGATGTTTTGGATACATTTCATGGTTCCCTCCCTTGAAACAGTGCAAACAACGTTTTTTAAATAAAAAAATCCGAATATGACGTGCAGAGTTTTTTTTTTTTGGGCACATCAATGAGTGGTTAAACCTATTTCTTGCTACACAATGAAGAACTAATCTGTTAATACACTATTTATGATAATATACACCCTACCACATCCCTTTCCTTTATTTTGTCTTCAAGTGTTTCCTGCAAACCGTCACCATATTCTCTAGTGGCTACAAAAATAGAGTAAACCTTAGAAATTACACAGTTTTTCTGTAAACTTGTATTTTGTTATTTACAGGCATTACCAAAATCTACACTTCAAAAAGCAATCTGGCTACATAATAAAAATCTATTTACTCATTATAACAACTGGTTTATAAGCATTCAGCTACCAAAACTTGTATGTGATGTAAAGCACTATAACATGCATGTACTTGATAAAAAAAGATAGGAAAATGCATAAAATAATTATTGTTTTTACTGCTATAAAACGGGGAAATGCTTTGATTTTAATACAAATTAAAAAAAGAATATCGATAACTATATATGTAATATATATTGAAAGATGTAATTAAAGAAAAAAAAAAAAAAAAATATATATATATATATATATATATATATATATATATATATATATATATATATATATTTATATATTATATATATATATATATATATATATATATATATATATATATATATATATATATATATATATATATATATATATATATATATATATATATATATATATATATATATATATATATATATATATATATATTTAGTATTCCAATAACAAAAATCTGTTATATTAGTTGAAATGAACATGCGTCATATTTTCCCTAGGTGCGACCAGCATATTAACTACCTCAATTTATACAAAAGTATATTAATCACGCCCACCTTCATTCGCTTCTTTGAACTTTGGATATATGTCATCGGTAGATACATTACTTTTAAAAGAATAGGCTATAAAAGACAAAAATATCTATTCCCAAAGTATGACCAGCGAGATCTGACTACCGTATTGTTTGGTCAAACCTGTCTTCACTTCGCTGTTTTCAGCATTTTGAAAGTAGAGTGTGCCTCGATGAAGACCACGTGCAGCAATAAGGGGACTCCTGTTTTGACCCAGAAGTCATCGTCTAAATTAATGAAGTCAGCATATTTGGAAAAACCAAACCTGATTGAAATCCTTGTTTATGAAATATGTCATCATGGGTGGACACGCGCTGCCCTTTTATTACGACTTAACATATTGTCCTTATCCAAGAGATATAGGACAGCCCATTAGATAAGAAAGGAACTATGTCCGAAGCAGATGAGATCCAAGTCCTAGCGTGATAAGAAGCAGAGAAGACCAGAAGTCTGATAGAGCCAGATTCTAACCTTCCCTTCAAACAACAAACGCCTATCTCCAAAATCCTGTCATGGCTGAGATGAGACAAATTGAAGCAGCCAGCCCTCCCTGCTTGTGGCGATGAGTAGCCAACACTGCCTAGAGCCTTCCTTAGGTTAACTCTAGCATTGAATTCTTGGAGAAGATTTCTGATGTCCCATCTTGATGCCAACCCTTAGGTGATGTCTTCGAATCCGGTCATCGTTCGAGTTTCATCTGAGCTTCAGCCGCCCTTCTGCAATGTTTTGAAGCCTGAAGTCTCCGTACCTTTATTGTCTAAGCAGCTGCAGAATACCAGTATCGTCTAAGCAGCTGGAGAAATCTGTTCCTTAGGTATTTCTACCTTATTGACTGTTCCACTTTTCTATTAATGTTTTAATTGATTTGGTTTGTCAGTTAAAGTTAACGAATTAGTAACCTTTATTTTCTCTATAAATGTTTGTGAATAAGGGTGTTGTGACTTTTTCGTGAGTTTCTTTTTATATTCATTTCCCATATTACAATGGTTTTTGCTGTAAACGTTTATTTCAATTATTAAAATAACCTGTAAAGATTTTAAGATCGTAACAACATACTCAATATGAAAAGAAGAAATGTATATAAAAAACATCTGGGTTAATACCAGAGGCTTTTGTACATTGAGGTTTTTATAATATATTTTTGCAAAATGGCTAAATAGGTTGGTGAAAGGTAATCATCTGTTCCCTGATTTGCTATTGGCTCTTGTGTAGGCCTTGGGACATGTGATGCCCTTTATACAATCTTCAATGCAGTACAGAATTTCCTCGATTGTGATCAGGAATTTCATGTTTCAGCCTTGAATTTAGTGATTCATTAGACAGTGCTACTCATGATGCCATTGTTACAAAAATCAAAAGCCTTTGGATTGGGTGGGTTTTCTCTTAGCCTTTTTTTTTTAATTTCTAAATAATAAATCACAAAGAGATTTTGTTAATGGTTCCATAGTCGCTATAAGAATGTGAAAGCTGGTGATCGCATGGTAGAGTCTATGACCCATTCAAGTAGTTTGGCCTAGAAAACATGTTTGTTGCATATACAGATGATGCTATTCTCTTTGCACCATCCATCCACCCAAACCTTGGCCTTCCTCTTGTACTTCTCCCATCAACTCTTGCATTCATCACCTTCTTTAGCAGACAGCCATTTTCCATTCTCTCAACATGGCCAAACACCTCAACACATTCATATCCACTCTAGCCGCTAACTCATTTCTTACACCCGTTCTCACTCTCTCCACTTCGTTCCTAACCCTATCTACTCGAGATACACCAGCCATACTCCTTAGACACTTCATCTCAAACACATTCAATTTCTGTCTCTCCATCACTTTCATTCCCCACAACTCCGATCCATACATCACAGTTGGTACAATCACTTTCTCATACAGAACTCTCTTTACATTCATGCCCAACCCTCTATTTTTTTACTACTCCCTTAACTGCCCCCAACACTTTGCAACCTTCATTCACTCTCTGACGTACATCTGGTTCCACTCCACTATTTGCTGCTACAACAGACCCCAAGTACTTAAACTGATCCACATCCTAAAGTAACTCTCCATTTAACATGACATTCAACCTTGCACCACCTTCCCTTCTCGTACATCTCATAACCTTACTCTTACCCACATTAACTCTCAACTTCCTTCTCTCACACACCCTTCCAAATTATGTCACTAGTCGGTCAAGCTTCTCTTCTGTGTCTGCTACCAGTACAGTATCATCCGCAAACAACAACTGATTTACCTCCCATTCATGTTCATTTTCGTCTACCAGTTTTAATCCTCGTCCAAGCACTCGAGCATTCACCTCTCTCACCACTCCATCAACATACAAGTTAAACAACCACAGCGACATCACACATCCCTGTCTCAGCCCCACTCTCACCGGAAACCAATCGCTCACTTCATTTCCTAATCTAACACATGCTTTAATACCTTTGTAGAAACTTTTCACTGCTTGCAACAACCTTCCACCAACTCCATATAACCTCATGACATTCCACATTGCTTCCCTATTTTGCCTGTGGTATATGGATATGGATATATATATATATATATATATATATATATATATATATATATATATATATATATATATATATATATATATATATATATATATATATATATACTGTATATATATATATATATATATATATATATATATATATATATATATATATATATATATATATACATACATAAATATATATATACATTTATATATATAAATATATATATATATGTATATATATATATATATATATATATATATATATATATATATATGTATTATACATATATATATATATATATATATATATATATATATATATATATATATATATATATATATAAATATATATGTATTATATATATATATATATATATATATATATATATATATATATATATATATATATATATATATATATATATATATATATATTTATAAATAAGCATTGATGCATAATACTATTTTTATATACTTGAAAAAAATATTAACATCCATATACAAATTTATGGAAATGTAACTTTATCAACATAAGCATATAATAATACACATATCAATGCATATTACAACGACCTAGTAATTATCAGAAAAAAAATATATACACTTATATTTTCATATAATAATTCAAAAGAGGCATATATCTGACGTAGAGTCAATTCTTTAGACAGGTTGTTTGGTACTTTTGTGTTTTCTTTATCTGGTTTGAAGATACGTTTATTTATAAATATATAATTTTTTTTTTCTTAGCATATCCTACATGAAAATTGTTCTCAGAGCTTTCCTTTATAAAATTGG
>NC_090734.1:44011648-44016648 GCF_036898095.1 Palaemon carinicauda
AGGAATGTTAGCAGTTAGGGTTGACCTACCATAAGAGTCAATTCGAGCGCTTTTCAATATAGGACCCAGAGATTTGCTGATTAAGAAAAGATTATCCTTAAACCCATTACAGTCAGCGGCATCCATTATCCTCGACACACCAGGAAGAAATAAACTACACATATGACATACAACGATCGTCCACTTTATGGTGGGATCTGTGATGTTTACACATGATTTTTTTGTCTTGCCTACCTTGGGAATTCCAGGAATAGAGGCTATATCAGTGATTGATTTTATCATTTGTAATCAAATATGCCTTTTTGGGGAAAAAGATACAATAACAGTAAAAGCAGGACGGTGTATTTTGCGGATAGAAAGTCATGAGAGAATGGGAGCTTGTGAGTGCAGGGAGAGACATTTAAGTGAGGTAATAGCTGTACCTGAAAGAGGAGAAGTGTTGTCTCCTTAGACACTTACAAAAGTATCAGTGACCCAGTATGTGCCTCTTCCGGAAGGAACTAAGATCGTTGTTAAACCCCAGGACAACTGGGCACACTAAGTGTTAGAGGGCTTGTCAGAGATAAAAGAGAACAGAGCTGATATAACAATAGTTAATTTGTCAAATAAAAGAGTTGATTCTGTGTGTGAATTAGAGTTATGTGTAATTGTTAATAATGGGATCCTGGGAGCCATAACTCCAGCTTGTAAAGACTAACGCACTCGGATTTTGATTATGCAAGTACGAGAATAATGTCTGACAGAATATCAACCTGCAGTTAGTGACATTGTTAATAATTATTCCGATGTAATTACAATTGGAGACGATGCACCCTGGAGGATTGATCGATTTCCCTTTAGCATTGTAACTGGGCAGGCGGAGCCGATCAGGTCAAGGCCTTATAAGGTACCCATTCATTTCCAGAACGATATATAAAGAGAAATTACTAAATTAAGGGTACAAGGGATAATCGAGGAGAGCAAATCCCTCTGTGCATTTTCAATTGTGGCTGTTAGGAAAAAAGGTGGCTCAGTATGATTGTGTGCTGATTATAGGAAGTTGAATGCATTCACTAAGGATAATGCATTTCCATTGCCCTCGATCAAAGAATGACTTGTGAAGGTACAGGATAGTAAACATTTCAAAACTATTGATTTTAAGTCTGGATACTATCAAATACTCATTCAGGAAAACAGTAACTGTAAAAATCCATTTTTAGCTAACGATCAACTATTTCAGTTCAATTTTCTTCCTTGTGGTGTAAAAAATGCTTCAAATCATTTCTCTAGATTAATGATGGAAGTTTTGTTACCCTTAATTGGCCATGATGTTCTTGATTATCTAGACAATATCATAATTACAGGGAAACCAGCCGAAGAACATTATAATAATATTTATAAAATTCTAGAAACATTGCATCGTAATTTGTCCAAGTGCAGATTTTTCTGAAAACAGGTCGAATTTTTAGGTCACGTAATAACCCTAAAAGATATCCAACCCTGCCCCAGTTAAGTAGAAGATATCCTCAGGCCATGTGCCCCTAAGGAAGTAACTGGGTTCCATAGGCTTGTTGTGTATTACCGTAAATTCATAATAAGTTTTGGAGAGATAGCAAAACCCTTAGATGTTTAAAAAAAACAAAAGTAATAAATTGGGGAGTGGAAGAAAAAAGGGCCTTTACATATTTGAAAGCTGCCCTAACGAGCAATGACTTGCTCGTATATCCTAGATTTGATCGACAGTTTTTAATGACAACAGATGTGAGTAGCTTAGCTATTGTTGGCTTAGTTTCCCAAAGAGATGATAGAGGTAGAGAGCAACCCATTTGTTTTGCTTCCAGGGCATTAATAGGGACCAAAAAAAAATTACAATACATTTGATTGAAGGGCTTTGGCTATTCTTTGGGTTCTAGAGAGGCATTAGTTCTTTATATTAGGTCAGTCGATTGAGTTGCAAAGTGATCATCGCCTCTTACATGATTTATTTCATAAAAGTGACTTGACATTTAGACAAGCAAGATACATTGAAAGGTTGCTAGAGTTTAATATAAAGGGGTTCCACCACATAGAAGGTAAAGCTAACAAGGTAGCTGATGCCTTCTCTAGAGATGCAGTAATAGGAGTCGGGCACAAAAGAGGAATGAAGAATGAAACCAAAATATTGAAGACTCCCATTTAAATAGAGTATGGGATGTGAATGCCCGCGAGGAGCAATCAGAAAATGAGATCTGTGAGCTAGATAGAGAGAGAGAGAGAGAGAGAGAGAGAGAGAGAGAGAGAGAGAGAGAGAGAGAGAGAGAGAGAGAGGGAGAGATGGGAACGGTGATGGTGAATATATGCCGGTGGCAAAGGATATCACCAGGGGTGTCCAGAATGAATGACCAAGATGATGCAGGTGAGATTGGCTTGGGAGGCTGGGACATAAAGGAAGTCCGAGAGGGACAGAAAAAAAGAGGAATGGATGGAAAGAGTGTGTGTAGTCTTTAGAGAAGAATCGTAGAGTTATCCATTATTTCTGAATGTGCCTAGTAAGAATATTTTTATAGAGAATGATATCTTATATTGTGTTAACGAGAATGAGGGAAGGGAATTTTGTGCATGGGTTGTTCTATCTCCCTCTTTAATTAATCGAGCTATCACCATTGTATATGCGAGTGTGTATATAGGGCATTTAGGGATTAATATAACATTAAGGAGAGCACGTGAATCCTTCTTTTGGTTAGTAATGAAAAAATCTATAGAAAATTATGTAAAATGTTATCATGTGTGTGACTGTTTCGAAGTGCATAGAAACATTCTACCGAAAACTAAGAAGCGGGCTGTTATTCCTATTATATTTAATAGGGTGCATATGGATGTGGTAGGACCATTTCCTACTGGTTTAGCACAACATAACTATTTATGTGAATTTGTGGATGCATTTACTCACTACACTCATACTTACATAATGTTGGATAAATCAGCAAATTTATTAGTTGAGGCGCTATGCTATTTCATTACTAGTTTGGTTGCACGAAAATTTTGATAAGTGATAATGGTGTCGAGTTCATAAATTAGGGGTTGAAATCGGTCTCAGACTTCTTTAAAATGGAAGACTTTTCAGTGACTGCAGATAGGTCATCAGCTAATGGCTTAGTGGAATCGCATAATAAGGAAGTAGCGCAAATTTTACGTTACTTAGTGGCTGATTACCCGCTGAGCTAGCTTTGAACATTGCATATAATGCTTCACTCAGGGATACGCCTTTCTTTTTAGTGTATGGACAGGATCCTGTGTTACCATAGATGGTCCTGATCAGTTCGCAACAGTTTCCAGATTATTCAACTGAGCAATACAGTGTCTATTTACTAGTCTCTCTTAAGGAGAGTAATGAACACCACTGAAAGGTTTTTGAAAAAAAAAAGATAATGATAAACACAACTCAAGGTATGATGGTCGGTTCAAAACCGCACCAGTAAAAGTATTTGTGGGCAATCGTGTGTATTTAAAACATTTACAACCTAGGAAACACAAACTAGAGCCAGAGTATTTGGGTTCCTACCGAGTGAAGATGGTTAAATCAAACACAGTTGTGATACAAAGTATTATTAATGCTGCAGAGTCTAAACATAATCAGGAACACATACATGTGGTACCAGAAGTCGTATTTTTCAAAAGTGTCACTCAGAGTGCACCTCATTACCTTGCATACATGATATTCCTCTAGTTGACGAGTATATTTTTTCTTTGCTGTTGTTGTTTGAACAGACCTTATTTTTTCTTTTGGTATGACATACTGCTGAATTAATTTAAAAACAATCAGATATTAAGTAGTTCAGGTGAGATATATTTGGCTGATGCCGTATTATTCATGCATTTATATGATTCCAGGTTGCCAGGGCCGGATCCGTTCCCGAAGGGCATATGGCTGTGGAATTAAAGTTCAGCTTTCAGGAAAGGCAGTGTTAGAGAATTTGTAGATATGAATACTATATACTTAAAGTTATAAGAAAAGATCGGGAAGATGAAGGATTTTCTCGGGAAAATGGCTAGTGGCCATCGATTGATAATTACAAGTGCAAGTGTAGAAACGGGGGTAGTGAGTTGTGCTGCAAAATTGTGCCGTATAACCGGACAACTAAATTATTATCGAGGAATGAAGGAATATCTACCCGTACCATTGTCCCTCACAGAAGGCCCGTATTGCCCACAACGAGAAGGAGGTTATGTCAGAGGTTGTGTAATACCGATGTAGATATGATTTTTTGTTCACTTTATGCATTCTGTATAGGAGTTCCAGAAGTAATAAGAAGACATGATTGAGAATATTTTATATCATATTGGGTTCATTTTTAAATGGAGTTTTTTTTTATTTTATTTTTATTTTTGGTTAATATATTATCTTTTTGGGTGATTTCTATGTAAATATTTTATGTTTCATTTCATTCTAGTACATGCCATGCCTATTCAAGGTCGGATTGCCCTCCATACATCATACACTAGAGAAGTCGAGTGCGCACCTCCTCAAAGGATGGGGAGCTTAGGGGAGAGAGCCTTAATGTCCTAATCCTTGTATACAAAGTTTGTGTTTATACATAAGGGTTAATGACCCTAGAATCATAAGGTAAAGTTTGACAGTATATTTCCATCACAAAGGAAGATTCCACAAAACCTAAAAATTTTGAATGTTGATATATATATATATAATATATATATATATATATATATATATATATATATATATATATATATATATATATATATATATATACTGTATGTATATATATATATATATATATATATATATATATATATATATATATATATATATATATATATATATATATATATCTACCTCATACTTGGGATCGAACGCTAGCCCCTTCTAATGAAAGGCCAGGTCGAAACCAACCATGTCACGAGAGCCCATATAAAGGAACTAGAACCTGACGTTGACAGCTGTCCGAGGATTTACCTGGCGAGACATCAGTCTCTTACCAGCAAGTTTTACCCAATTTCCCGGGCCACCACGTGACAAAATT
>NC_090734.1:44028115-44038115 GCF_036898095.1 Palaemon carinicauda
ATGCCTGCCAACACTTATTTCAGTATTTTTACATTTTTTTTTTCATGTCCAATTTTCAACAGAGTATCACTTTTTCCTTTGTTTTTCAGCTAATATGCCTTTTACAAAAGTGTTCTGTAGAATAATTTGCCCGTTTGCAGTAAAATTACACAAGATTTTCTCGTTAACTGGAATAATCATAATGAATTTGTGATGCAAATAGCATAAAAAATCTCAACGAAATATAGTGCTGAAGCCAGCTAATGAATATCTTTTCTGGCTTCATACAAATTTCGAATGGTTTCAGGTGGAAATGGCCAAGTTAAAATGTTTAATGCTGCCGCTAGAGAAATATTTCTTTCCTGGGGGATAGTGAGTAACTACAAACTAAAATGATCGGTCTAACACGAAGATGAGTAACATTAATTTTAAAATTACCATGGAGGTTTAGTGATTAAATAAATAAAGAACGCATGAAAGGAAAAAATAATAGGGACCTTATGATGGGGACTTAGCCTATTTGAATCAAGATCATATGGACCTTGGGCATGAAATTGATATTAATTCACCTTGATTTCCAAGATAAAGTTTTTTCTGGAGATAAAACTACTAGTGATTATCTAATCATTGATAACTTACAAGGACGATATTAGCGCAGAATTCATATTGTGTTTATGCCATCTGAGCTTGCATTTTATCGGAAAATTAAAAAATACATTATGGGTCTAATTTATCCTAATTTCCTGACAAAATTTCGTAAAATTACGTCCTTCAGAGAATAACAAAAGATTTATTTTTTTATATAATTTTTTAATAAAACAGATTTCTCGGATGGTTTGTTAGAATGCCATATGAGTCTCATATAGCATAATTCAACTCATTTTTGATTGAATTAAATAAACTGATTTTAATCAAAGTACTCTGCCGTCAAAAGTTTTTACTATTTTCATCTTTGATTATCCTAACATTTGTTACTAATCCCCCTTCCAACCAGAGCAGGTACTTCATTCTACTGCTAGTGCAAATCAGCTAATAATGAAATAGGTCAGAAATATTTGGCAAAATAAAAAAAGGTAAAGATACATGATGTATCAAGAACATTCATTTAATCTTTTCCATCAACCCTAAAAATATTTAAGACGCCCTAGCCCTATGTTCAGCTAATCTATTTTGCAACAAATGGTTCACTTCTTTTCTCATGACTTGTGGGTTATACTTTTTTTTTTTTTTTTTTTAATTGCCATTCCGCGGTCTAGAAGTGTTTCTCATGCCTCGTCAAGTTGGTTCATTTCGGGACACCTGAGACAACTTCAGGGAAACTTTCAATCAATTGGCTTAATTCCTCTTGCTGCTTCTAGTTCAAATGAGTTAAATTCTCTTCTAAGTTCCTAATGATAGACGAATTATTCACTTTGCTCACATCTGTCATCGTCTTCCGTGGATGGAATAGTTTGCACCAAAAATACCTTTGAAGTTTTGGTGTTGTTTTCGCTTAAGTATGGTTTCAATTAGTTAATGTGTATCTACCTTGGAGTTTTGCTTTTCCTGGTGTTTTGATAACGTAGGTCAGGTTACTGATGTTCTCCAGATTGCGGAAGTGTCATTGGAACTTGTTTGCGAGTGAGCATCTCTTTATCATAAAAAAAAAAAAAAAAAAATAAGTTGTCCCACTGCAAACTGACTGTTCTTACTTTTCATATCAAACCTTTTCTTTATTTTTCCTTGGCTCATTTCAGGTTTACGAGGGAAACGTTCTTATTTCACGCATACTTTTTTTCAAGTTCTTGACATATTCTCCATTTGATTACTCTGAATCTTTCCCTTTTTTACAATCATTTTAATCGGTGCTTATACTTCATGTATAAACATCATTTCCTTCGGGCTACATCCCACACTTTTCTTGATAGGCAATGCGTACCTCAAATAACATGAAAAGTAGTCCGATATCCTAGTCATTTCCTGTTTTGTTGCAGTACTTTTTTAACATACTCTTTAGGGTTTGATTAAACCTCTTTAATGCACCTTAAGTCTCCGGGCGACAGGCAGTAGATAGTTGTTGTCTCCCATTTAATAGGTTCATCATGTCCTGAAACTCTTTTGCGGTGAAATCTGTTACTCAGTCACTCTGAACAATTTCCGGAATGCCAACCATGGCCAAAAAGTCTAGTAACTTCTCGGCCATTACTGTGGCACTGATGTTCCTGAAGGTTATGGCTTCTTGGTATCTCGTCACTGGATATATCAAGGTTACCTTATGTTCGTGACCTTTCCTTGTTCTCGGTAACAACCCCACAATGTTGATCATCACTTTCCTGAAGGGTTCGCCTCTGGCTTCAATCGGGTGTACTAATTAGGCTTTCCAGCAATCTGACAGACCTGCCATGCATGGCAAAATTAACTCACATCCTTATGAAAACCATGCAAGAAAAAGTGACTCGTTATTTTATCCGCTGTCTCTCTTATTCCCTTTTGTCCCGTCTTCTCAGCAGTGCAGGAATCAGTATCTGTTGGTATATGCCTCATTCAGCATTCCTGTCTTACTGTTCATTATGTCTGTCTTTCCTCTTCTCTCGGGCTCTCTCAGGAGCTCACCTCTCAAGTACTATATGGGAAACCTATTCTTCCGCAAATAAATCTTCCAAGTTCATCGTTCCTACGATTTCACTGTCTTCTTCAGCAGCCACTTTCTTCATCATACCCCTAGTCGTCACATTACTGGGATACAGATATATGTAATCCTTCTCAAGTTCAGTCGTGGTACTAAACTTCAATGGTTTCTCCATTATAATGGGACAAGGTTAAAACGCCAATCCACCAGCCTCATTTCCCAGTAGGACTTTTACTCCTTCGACAGCCAATGAATCCTTTATTGCAAAATAAAATGACCTATCACCAACTCACAAGACAGTATCAAATGGCCAACAAGGGTAACCTGTGAGAGACTGTCTGACCATCGGATGTATGCCTCACGTCACCAAACTGTGATTACATTCCATGTCGTGCAATATCATAACTGGGATCAACAAGCTCCCATCTAGAGCATCTAACACGCCTTACTAAATGTGCAGTTTAAAGGCATCCTTGCTTTTTGAGCTTGTCCTATTTGTCGGGTAAATGTTACCTGGTTTATTTTCTTCCTTGACCTTTCCCATTTGATTCTTCATCTTCATATCTTGTAAAGCTGAATTACCCTTAACATGTTGGTTGGTTCGACCAACAATCGTTACTAATATGGCCTTTTTTGCAACACCTATACCAGATGGTATTAATCTTCTGCATATCTTTCACGAAACCTGAATGAGGACGATTCGACAATTATGGATGTGGTATTACACCATTCTGCTATAGAATAGTACCAGGGGTACTTCCGCTCTAACTATTGAACTTGTCCCCATAGTTATCACTGTTATGGTTTACATGATTAGGTGGATATTTGACACTTGGTCAGAACGACGGTTGAAGCTTCATACCCGAAGGGGGTTTACGACTGATAATATAATCTTCACTCAGCAAAGTGGCTGTATCAAGTTTCTTCTCCTCTCTCTCTAGTACATTCAAATATGTTCAGGAATTCCTCGTAAATATAGTTCCAGCAATATCTGTTCTTCTAAATCAGTCATCTTTTCCACTTTGGTAGCCTTTACCCATCTCTTAAAACATCGTCATACCTTATAAGCGTAATCCGGGAGAGTAATATTTTCGTCCTTCCTCAAATATCGGAATCTTCCACTATTATATTCAGGGTTATTTTGATACATTTGAAGCAAACTCTTCTTTATTTCTTGATACTCCTTTCATTGGTCCTGAGACAAAGCAAGATACGTGCAGCGTCCTTTTCCAATAAGGACAATCTGCTATAACACAGGCTATTTATCTCCTTGCCATTCCATCGTCGACGACTCCATTTCAACCTTGTGCATGTCTTGCAATTTCTCTTTCCTCTTCTTTCTCTCTTTCTTCTAATTCCCTTGCATATATTGCAATTTCTTTTTTCTCTTCTTTCTCTCTTTCTTCTCCTCTTGCAATTTTCTCTCTCTCTCTCTCTCTCTCTCTCTCTCTCTCTCTCTCTCTCTCTCTCTCTCTCTCTCTCTCTCTCTCTCTCTCTTTTTCCCGTTTCTCTCGTTCTGCCATCATCATCAACTTAATAAAATTCTCTTACTCTGCAATTCGTCTAATATTAGCCTCTACATCCATTTCTGCTTTCATTCATTCAGTTTTTAGGTCAAGTGTTACCTACTTCTCTACGAATTCTGCTTCAGCCTTTTCCGAAAGGCTACGAGCTGCTACAAATATCTTCTGGCAACTTTCCGGAGTTTATCAATGCTTCTTAGACTAGACACTTGATTTGGGCTTTAATCATCCCACTAGTTACATTGCCACCACATATCATTAAAATGGCGAACCAGTGAGCATTAGTTATATTAGCTTCTAATAATTCCTGAACATTTGGGTTTGCCAAAAACTCCTTTATGTTCAATTGAGCCATTTTGCACTTTACAAAAATTTATACCACTCCTAAAAGATATATCCAAATAATACACAGAATCCTCTCAACACCAAACTGGTCAAACTTTTTAACAAAGCATGGCCCTCTTATCACTTAATATTTGAAAGAGACTCGCTCTATCCTGGGTCTGTGCACGAAACAAAATATATATTATGAATAGTGATTTACGTAAGGTTCCAACATTCAAACTCGCTTGCTTTATAATACAAAATCTGATACACTTGAGAATACCTCCGAGATCTGAGAATATAACGCCACTCCCAGACGTTTATATGTATGAATATTGGATATATAAAGATCTCTTTTAATTACACTCAAAATAAAACTGTGCGAGTAATTTACTTTCAACGTGGACTGTTCTAAAACCAACCTCGTAATTCGGTTCTCAGTCAGGGAAACAAGCATATCACTGAAGTAAATATTAGTGATTGAAATAGGAAATAATTATGATTATATATATATATATATATATATATATATATATATATATATATATATATATATATATATATATATATATATATATATATATATATATATATATATATATATATATATATATATATATATATTCAATAAAGAATAACGTTTCAATACAAGCACCAAAATTAAATCACTCGAAATTTAAATAAAAAAAAAAAAAAACAATAATTATGACAAAATGACATTTTAAAGATTTTACAGTCAAATCAATTGTTCATCAGAGAATAATTTGGGAAATATGTGATTTCGGTAATTAATTTGATGTTACACTTGAACACTATAGAAATTAAACAATAATTACACTGATATAAACGTTTATGTTACTCTTACGTCATTTGCGGTCACACAAGGTTACAGATGTACCAACCATGTGTCACACGATCGTACATAAATTATTTTGTATATATTATGCTTGTATCAGAGCTCTTCCCTCGCACTAAAAAGAACCTGAATAATCATGACTCAAGTTTTCCTCTGTAACATTGTCTGTCTTGTGAACATGAAAAGGCCTGTTGCCTTGAGGTTTTGTATATAAAGGAGAGTGTTCTATAATAAAGTTACTCAGTTGATTGCTTCCTGACTTTGAGTCGCAACCTTTCTCTCGGCCCGTCACATTGGTGACCCCGGAAGTCGATTCGTTCCCACCGCCTTCCACCCCCACCCCTTCGCCCCTCCATCGTTGGTACTATGGCGGACTCTACAGCAGTTGATGATGCGGCCGCCCCATTCAAACTTTCATCGTTTGCCAGCAGAGAGGCGTTTGCTTAGTTTCAGCTCGCAGAAGTCCGGTTTCACATCAGGGGCGTGACTCGCTCAACCACCAAAGCAGATTATGTTCTCGCGGCGATACCCGAGGACACCTTCCAAGAAATATCTGACTGGCTTTGTGAACAAGGAGACACCCCAATAGCGTATGACGCCCCCAAAACATACTTTCTGCAGCAGTACTCGCCGTTGCCAGACGCCCATATAGCAAAGCTTTTTTAGCTCTCGCAATAACCGTTGGGGGACCAGAGGGCTTCGCTTGCCCTCAGAGAAATGACCACTATCGCTCGCCTTCAACCTGCCGCAGACGGCTCTCCTCGTGAGGTGAACCTAATTTGTGCCCTTTGGCTACGCCGTTTACCCGGACCTATACGCGATTCCATACCCAATGTCGATAGTTTACCCATAAAGGACATGATGACCAAAGCCGACGCCCCTATGGACAGCCACTTTAAGACTTCCATCAATGCCTCCACCCCTGACGAAGAGGATGCCTATTCAACGTCAACCGAAGCTGACATGAATGCCGTAGGACATACACGCCTACCCCGTGACGTGCCGAAGCAGCGACAAAGCCGCTCACCACACACCAATCACTCGCACCCCAACGAACGACTTCTACAGCCACTTACTACCTCCCATCCACCGCAGTTTTGCTACTACTACTTCAGATTCGGGGCAACCGAGAAGAAATGTGCCAAGGATTGTCAGTGGCCAAAAAACGTGTAAGTAGGCCATCGCTCGTGGCAGTGGCCTCCCGTGTTTCTAATCTTTTAATTTTACAGGATGCAGGAACGGGCATGCGATTTTTGGTAGACTCGGGTGCTTGTCGTTCTCTTTTGCCAAGGAAACCCTTCAAGGCACGACGTAGTCTGTCTACATCTGCCGACGAGTCCGCTTGGTAGCTGCCAATGGATCTGCGATACCCACCTACGGTTACGAGAACCTCACATTATCATTCGGAAACAGTAAATTCAATTGGAATTTTCTCGTTGCTGACGTCACATTGCCAATCCTCAGTGCGTATTTCCTCTCTCATTTCCACCTTCTGGTCGATGTCGCTCACCGACGATTGGTCAACGCAGACTCGTACTTGTCCACAACTCTTCAACCCGCTCCCTCCATCCTCGTTCTCCACATCAGCGCACCCACGGATGCCTACTCCCACCTCCTCACATCGTAACCGGAAGTTTTCCTTCCAGAACTTCGCCAAACGCCCACGGTTCCTGCCAAGCACGGTATTTATCACCATATCAAGACGACGGGACCCCCAGTCTTCGCAAAATTCAGACGTCTGGCACCGGAACGATTGGCGGCCGCCAAACAGACGTTTGCCGAAATGGAGGAAATGGGCCTTTGCCTAAAGGCTTCCAACCCATGGTCGTCACCCTTACACATCGTTCTGAAGAAAGACGGCTCCCTCCGTCCGTGCGGGGATTACAGGCGCCTGAACATGCAAACAGAACCGGATCACTGCCCCTTCCCAAAAATTACCGACGTGACGTCCTACCTGCACAAAGCGAAGGTTTTCTCTACGCTCAACCTCCTGAAGGGGTATTATCAGGTGCCTATGAACCCAGAAGACATCCCCAAGACCGCCATCACCACTCCGTTTGGTACATACACCTTCAATTACTCCTGTTTTGGCCTTCGTAATGCTGGGGCCACGTTTCAACGTCTCATGGATGGCATATTAGGGGACCTCCCTTTCTGTGTATGTTATGTGGACGACATACTTGTGTTCTCCTCCTAAAAAGAAGAACACCTTCGTCACCTGCACATCGTGCTCGACCGCCTGCAACAAAACGGCCTTGTAGTCCGGTGCGACAAATGTACCCTTGGCGCCAACGAAGTGTCGTTCTTAGAGCACCGCATCACTCCTGAAGGAGTCCATCCTCTCCCTAAGAAGGTAAAAGCCGTTCAGAGCTTCCCCGCGCCCTCGATCGTCAAAGCTCTGCAGGAATTCTTGGGCATGATCAACTATCATCACCGTTTTCTGCCAGCCATTGCCGCCACTCTTGCTCCCCTCTACGCCTCCCTCAAGGGCAAGCCAAAGGACCTGTAGTGGGGTCCCCTTCAAGAAGCAGCCTTCCTCAATGCAAAGAAGGCCCTATCAACTGCTGCGGGTCTCACTTTTCCTATCCAACACTCCCCTCTCCTTCTCTCCACCGATGCCAGCGACGTCGCTATTGGTGCAGTACTCGAGCAGGTGGTCAACGGCTCGCCCCGCCCATTGGCCTTTTTCAGCAGAAAACTGTCCAAGGCAGAATCGGGTTATTCTACCTTCGATCGAGAATTGCTGGCGGTTGCACTTGGCTGTCCGTCACTTTTGCCATTTCTTAGAAGGTAAGCCCTTCGTCATTCGCACAAACAACTTGCCTCTGGTGCACGCCTTCACTCAACAGTCTGACGCCTGGTCCGCCCGTCAACGCCGACATCTCTCCGCTGTGGCTGAATACAATTGCACCCTTCAATACGTCCCTGGGAAAATGAATCCCATTGCCGATGACCTGTCAAGAAACACGTTGGCTGCCGTTTAACTGGGATTGGATTACAACGCCCTGGCTGAAGCCTAACGACAGGATCCAGAGTATCAAGCATGTAGGACATCCTGCACGTCCCTCCATTGGGAAGACTTTCTCCTCGAAGACTCAAACACCACCCTCCTCTGTGACATCAGTACTGGTAGACCGAGACCTTGGATTCCTACTCCCATGCGCCGACAGGTGTTTGATTTCATTCATGGCCTTTCACATCCCTCGTGACGTTCTACTGCATAGCTGCTGAAGGCAAAGTTCATTTGGCACGGCATTTCTAAGGATGCTAAGGATTGGGTCCGCGCCTGTACTTCTTGCCAAACTTCCAAAGTACATCGACACACGGATTCGGGAGGTGGGCACCTTTCCTCAACTTCAGCGTCATTTCGCACACATATTCGTCGACGTTGTAGGCCCCCTACCCACAGGGCAAGGACATCGTTACCTGTTTACCGTCATCGACCGCTCCACTCGTTGGCCTGAAGCCATTCCCATGGAAACTGCAACGCCTGCCTCATGTACATCTGCCTTACTCTCTGGATGGATTTCAAGATTTCGTATCCCTGAGCATATTACTTCTGACAGGGGAACCACTTTCACCTCTTAATTTTGGACATCATTAGCGAATCTCCTGGGCATCACCCTACATCAGACAACAGCCTACAACCCCGCTGACAATGGAATGGTTGAATGTTTTCATCGCACCCTCAAACCAGCTTTGATGTCCCGCTGCCAGGATTGCAACTAATTTGATCAGCTTCCCTGGGTCCTCCTGGGACTTAGAACCACTCCTAAAGACGCCCTCGACGTCTCGGCAGCTGAAATGGTGTATGGCGACCCGTTGGTCGTCACTGCCGAATTTTTTCCTTCTAAAACCTCCTCCGACGATCTCCCGCGCATACGTTATGTCGTGGGAAAATTTACTCCGTGCCGCCAGACTTACAAGCCCCCAGCGAAGCATCACATACCAACGGACCTGCACTCTGCAACGCACGTCTTCCTGCGCAACAACACTAGCTAGCCAAAACTAATGCCCCCTTACACAGGCCCTTTCCTTGTGATTCGACACAGTCCGGAAGCATTCCTACTAAACATTCGTGGCAAAGAAGACTGGGTCTCCATTGATCATCTAAAACCTGCTTATCTTCTGCCAGATGACCCGCCTACAGTTCGCCTCTCTAGATCAGGGCGCCCTATTTAACATGTACAGTATGTCATTTTTAGGGGGGAGCCATATACCAACCGTGTGTCACACGATCGTACATAAATTATTTTGTATATATTATGCTTGTATCTGCGCTCTTCCCTCGCACTAAAAAGAACCTAGAGAATCATGTCTCCGGTTTTCCTCTGTAACATTGTCTGTCTTGTGAACATGAAAATACCTGTTGCCTTGAGGTTTTGTATATAAAGGAGAGTGTTCTATAATAAAGTTACTCAGTTGATTGCTTCCTGCCTTTGAGTCGCAACCTTTTTCTCGGCCCATCACACAGAACAGTTAAGAAAACATAAGTGCACTTCACTTTCTAACCAAATCACACATGGCCAGTCACAAGAAAAAATAATTATATATATATATATATATATATATATATATATATATATATATATATATATATATATATATATATATATATATATATATATTTATATATATATATATATATATATATATATATATATATATATATATATATATATATATATATATATATATATATATATATAT
>NC_090734.1:44055615-44063115 GCF_036898095.1 Palaemon carinicauda
AATGAAGCGCAGACAGAAGACTTCTTGACTCGTTGGGTCAGAACTGGATCTGGTAGCGGCAGAAACTTCAGTCGTAGTTCCAATGCCAGGGGGAACCACACGCTGTTCGACCACTTGTGGATCACTATTGCCGCTACCCCCTTGAAGGATCTCAGTTGTTGAGGACCCTCAACAGAAGGTTGTGAGGAGGGAACAGATAAATCCTGGACCATCTGTTCCAGTCGAGGGACATCGCATCCACTGCTTCCGCTATGGGGTCCTCGTACGGGGACACATACAGGGCCAATTTCTTGTTGCCTTTCGTCGCAAAGAGGTCTATCTGCAGTTCTGGGACTTGTTCAGAATGAAGGAGAATGATCCTGCGTCTAAGGACCATTCCGACTCTATCGGTGTGAACCTGGATAAGCGTCCGCTGTCTCACTGTGGACTCCTTGGAGGTGAACTGCCGAAAGGTACCACTTCTTCTTTTCCGCCAATCGGAAGATGGCCAACATCACCTGGTTGAGAGGTGGTGACCTCGATCCTTGTAGATTCAAGCATCTCACAACTACCTCGCTGTCCATCGCCAACCTTATGTGGATCGAGTGACGCGGGGAGCCTTTCTATAAGGTAAGTAACACTGCCATAGCTTCTAGAAAGTTTATGTGAAAGGTCTTGAATAGCTTGGACCAAGTCCCCTGGACCTTTTTCCGATGAGAGTGACCTCCCCGTCCCTCCTTCGAGGCGTCTGAGTGAATCGTCACCGACGGGGGAGTTGGCTGAAGAAGAACTGACTTCTTTAGATGTCTGGCTTGGGACCAAGGCCTGAGAAGAGTACGTAGCCAAAGCGGAACTGGTCTTCTCAGATCTCTTCGCGCGTTTGATGCATAACTTTTCCAAACTCCGGTTGCATCCTTTAGCTGTGCTCTTAGCACTGGGTCTGTCACCGAAGCAAACTGGAGAGAGCCCAGTACCCTCTCCTGTTCGCGTCTTGATATCCTTTCGGAATCTAGAAGTCTCTTGACAGAACCCGCTATCTCCTTCCTTTTCTTCGCCGGGATGGAGAAACGGTGTGACATTAAGTCCCAGTGGATTCCCAGCCACTGGAACTTTTGAGATGGAGAAAGTCGAGACTTTTTTCTGTTGATCTTGAAGCCTAGATACTCTAGGAACTGGATCACTTGACTGGAAGCTTGCAAGCATTCTGTCTCGGATGCTGCCCACACCAGCCAGTCGTCCAGGTAGGCTACTACCTGAATTCCCTTTAGGCGTAATTGTTTGAGAGCTACGCTCGCAAGCTTCGTGAAAATCCTTGGGGCTATATTTAGCCCGAAATGGCATGGCTCTGAAGGCGTATAGTCTTCGTTGTAGCTTGAACCCTAGGTAGGGGGGAGAGTCGACTGTTGATTGGAACATGCCAATAGGCGTCTGACAAGTCTGTGGAGACGGAATATGCCCTCTTGGGCAGTAAGGTCCTTATGTGTTGCAGTGTTAGCATCTTGAATTTGCAATTCACTATGAACTTGTTGAGTGGCGACAAGTCCAGAATGACTCTGAGCTTTTCCGAGTCTTTCTTAGGAACACAAAACAGCCTCCCTTGGAATTTGATGGACTCCACCCTTCGGATCACATTTTTCTCCAACAGTTCTTGAACGTACTCCTCGAGAACGGGGGTGGAGTGTTGGAAAAAAACCGAGGGCACGGGGGTGGAGTGCTGTACCAGCTCCAGCCCAGTCAGTTCTTGAGTAGGCTGTGGGCCCAGGGGGATCGAAGGTCCACCTATCCCGAAAATTCTGAAGTCTCCCTCCTACCGGCATCATCTCACTTGGACTGCCGTCCTGAGGTCTTGCCTCCCCCGACCCGCGACCCGCCCCTGAATCCCCTTCCCCTTGAGGGGGCGCCTAGACGAGCCTCTGGCTGCTCCTCTAGGCTTAGCTCGGAAGGAAGTAGACTGCCCTTCGAACGTTGGGGTGAACACCGTAGACTGTGTCGACACGGCCTGGGGTACCCACTGGAAAGTGGTCGGGGGTTTGTGCCACCAACTGGGGCACCGAAGGCATCGGCAACTGCTGTTGCTGTTACTGTTCAACTGGCTTGGCTGGCAGAGACGGTAGCCCAGGCCTTTTAGTTCTTCCTCTTCGGTTGGGGACCCTCATCCGGGGAAGACTTTCTCTTGATTGACAGGCCCCACTTTTGGAGAAGATTTCCATTCTCCATGGCGGCCTTATCCACAACTTCTTTGACCAATTCGCTAGGGAAAAGGTCTTTGCCCCAAATGTTGGAGGAGATTAGTTTCCTTGGCTCGTGCCTCACCGTAGCCGAGGTGAACACGAACTCCCTACAAGCCCTCCTCGCCCTGCCGAAGCTGTAAAGATCCTTCGTCACTGTGGCCAGATGAATCTCGGCTACTACTATGAACATTTCATGGACCTTGGGGTCACTTGCCATCGTCTCAAGAGTGGTCTGAAGAGACATTGAGGCAGCCAGTCTTTCTTTTGTCTCGAGCTCTCTCCGCAAAAGAAAGTCAGGACAGCTTAGGGAGGGTTCTCACCGAACTGACGTCCGGCAATATCAGCCTCCAACTTCCCGACTGAGAAGGTAAGATGGACGTCCTTCCAGTCCTTGTGGTCCATGGGTAAGGCCAGCGACAAGGGTTTACACTCCTCCAGGGAGGGGCAAGGCTTGCCGGCCTCGACTGCTTTTAATACAGCCGCAAACCCTTTCTGCAAAAAGGGGAAGGCTCTAGCAGGAGAGGACACAAAGGAAGGGAGCTTCTTACTCAATGCAGTAACTTTTGAGCTTGTGAAGCCCCTCTCTTTCATCGAAGATGAAAGCAAAGCTTGAGCCTTAGCATGGTCCATCACTATGACCTCCTTCGGCTCTGTCTCCTCCTTTGAAGCTAGTTCCTTCCTCAACCGGACATAACAGTCCGGATATGACCCTTTGCTGGGCCAGAATTCCACTTCCTCAAGGGGAACTGAACCCAGCTTATCCGACATAACGATCTTTCCAGTCGTCATCGGCATGTGCTCAGCATATCTCCACGGGGTTAGCATCTGAGCACAAGGGAAGGTCTTTCACATTGAGCCTTTTCTGGGGCCCACGTGATGCCGCAAGCTTCTGCATCTGCTGTCTATTGCAGCCCCGCCTTCTCCATATTCTCCTTCTGCATTTGTTGGATCATTCCAACAATGGAGGAGAGGGACTGTCCCAGCTATACTGGGAGAGCGGACAATGTTGAGGAATAGGTTCAGGGATCAGAACCGGAGCAGCCGACACCTCGGCTTCTTCCTCTACGATGTCTGGGGCTTGATCTTCATCCTGGGCTCCTGCCAGGAGGTCTTCCTCCAGACGCTCGGACACCGTCTGACATCCTGTCGCCCAACTGAATGTCTTGCACGGCGACCGCCACTTCAGCATCCACCTGGATCTGAACTAGGGGGATCTCCACTTGAGGCTTGGGAATCACTGGCATCAGCTGATGCCCTAGGGCAGTGGTTCCCAACCCTGGGGTCGCGACCCCAATTGGGGTCGGCAAGCAATTTTTCTTGGGGTCGTGAAGGCATGATAATAATCTAAATGGTGTTGGCTGATATCATTGGACTAAGAGGATTTAGTAGACTTTACCAAAAATTTCCCCCCATTCCTACCTAAGGTAGTATATATAAATCTAAAAAAGGAAGGATAGAATGACCATACTCAAACCAAGTGGTTTCCTTTTTTTTTGTATATACTTTAATCTGACGATCAACTGGGCTGATTGTTCACATGTACATACGTTACATTGCTGTCTATTGGCCTTTCTCAGATCATTTTGTACACAGAAGGTTTATTAAGAACCATTATCTGTGTTAAAGTATTTATACGGTTTATCCACAGATTTAACAAGTCTCTATTCTATATCTGGTGCCATCCTGTGTTTTGTATATATATATATATATATATATATATATATATATATATATATATATATATATATATATATATATATATATATATATATATATATATATATATATATATATATATATATATATATATATATATATATATATTATATATATATATATATACACATGTATGTATATATATGTGTGTGTGTGCGTGTGAGATTGCATCTGGCATGGTCTGTGTCACTGTGCTACCATTCGTCTTGAACAAACAATGAATATGTATTTGGAAATTTGTAGGTATGAGGCATTGCTATATTTATGTTCGTTGTAATTTTCAATATTTAAGCTTATATCTTAGATTTTTGTTTGTATTTGTGTAATAGAAAAACGTTTGATGTTTGAAATATCTATTAATTATGATATCTATTGAACGATATTTTGACTACAAATTAGGGAAAATCAAAATAAATTCATATATGCCGAAAATACTGATGTTTATAAACCTCAGCTGCAGTAACACATCCATATATAAAGCAGAGATGACAAATGAGTTGTTGGTGATTGCTTAAAATGCAGATAAATATAGTCTCAAATTCCCTAAAAAAATGTAAATGAGGAAAGGGAGGAGGGGATAAGTGTGTATGTATATGTATCTGTGTATAATCTGCATGTGTGTGTGTACTACATAGATATATAAAAGATACAAATAAAGACACATGTTTGTATTTATAATTATATGTTTTCATAGCATTTTCACTGATATAGTTATCATTAGCAAGTCTTGATTGACTAATTTTAATTTTCTCTCTCTCTCTCTCTCCCTCTCCTCTCCTCTCTCTCTCTCTCTCTCTCTCTCTCTCTCTCTCTTCTCTCTCTCTCTCTCTCTCTCTCTCCCTCTCTCTCTCTCTCTCTCTCTCTCTACCTGATTTTACAAAAGGTTGTTGCAATTATGGCAATGGCAACAAAGGGAAAGCAGAAATATATGGAGGAATACATTAACATCAGTAATACTTGCTTTATCTCCACAGGGAAAAAAAAACTCAATTTGTGATGTGCAGTGAAGTATTCTCAAAAGAATCAATGACGCAATATAAGTTAAGACATCATTTGGAGTCGAAAAATGTAGAGTTCAGTAAAGAAAGCCTGGTGGTTTTCAAGAATAAGCATGTGGATCTGAAAAGAAATCACGTCTTGACAGAGGTGGAAATTCCCAAGACATAGTAAATCTGTTATAATGGCGTTTTATATCGTATTTCTAAGAACTGGAAATAAAATGTCGAGGAATTAATTTTACCTTGTAATCATACTGGGCATCTACACTTGATCTATTCACATTAGAAAATGATGAATCAACATATGTAGGTAATCTTCCTCAGTTATTAGTTTATGTTCTATACATAAATTATGGCGATTTTGAGGTTGAATTACTTTCTTGCAGACCATTAGAAACAGCTAAAGCTGTGTTATATTAAAAAAATAGGATGTTTTCTTAAAAAAACAAGGATCGATGTGGGAAAATATCTGTGGCATGTGTACTGATGGAGCACCTTCTATGCTAGGTTGTAGATCTGGGTTTCAACAGAAGGTAAAGAATATTTCCCCGGAAGCTGTTGGAATTCATTGCATGATACATCGTCAAGTATTTTCTGCAAAAAACATTGCCAAAGATTTAAAAACTTATGCAATCACTTCATAAAACAGTTAACTTTATAAATTCAAATGCATTGAACAATTGCTTGTTTGCTAAAGTGTGGCATAAAAAAAATTAATCCTAAGCATGAAGTTCTGTTACAAACTGAAATAAGATAGCTACCAGAAGGCAATCCCTACCAGATATTTTTAGTTGAATACTTAGGCGAGAGAATTCTTATCTCAGCAAGGAAAAACAGAACTTTCAAGTTACTTAGCTTATATGAATAATTTGTCAAAAACTGCATACTTGGTAGTTTTATTCACAATTTTGAATTTACTTAATCTTCCACTCAACGACGAAAATTTCGGCTTTCTTGATTTTGCAGAAAAACTGAATGCCCTCCAAATGAAGCTGGGGCTTTGGGAGTGATAAATGAAAGAGAAATTTGTACATGTTTTCCACATTAAATGGATTTGTTGAAGAAAATTATACTGACATTCCTTCAAAAACAGTTTTCAAAGTTTGCTGATCCTACTTTTTGGAGACCTTAAAAGAGAAATTTAGCCAACATCTCCCAGAAAAGCGTCAGTTATCCCATACCTCAAATAAACCATTTGATACTACAATTAAAAATGTTCCTGAAAGGTATCAAAAGGCAATTCGTTGATCTTATTAGATCTGGCAGTGCCAAAGCTGACTTTGATTCCCTAACAGAGATTCAGTTTTGGATAAAGCAGTTACGTCGATATCCAAATTTGGCTGAAGGTATGCTTAAATTGTTATGCCCTCCTCTTCGACATATGTGTGAGGTGACCTTCTCATCTTTACTTTTAATAAAGTTGATACTGAGAACTAATATCCATGCCGAAGATGAACTACGTTGTGCTGTATCGAAAAAATCACTGTGGATTGAGATAATGGCGATGGAAAAGAAGTTCCAACCATCACACGAAGAACATCACTGTTTATTATCAAGATAATGCTTGTGTTACTCATATCAATAACATTCTATATGCAGTGAGTGTTATATAAAGAAATTATATCATTATATTATAAGTAAGTGCATTTTTGGGGTTTTTCCTATTCAATGATACAGTATATCTTAATCAATTATATTTATTCTATTAAAAGAAAATATATATCCTTGATATTTGAGTGGGATCGCAAAAAGTATAGTGAGGCTAAAATGGGGTCACCACTAGAAAAAGGTTGGGAACCACTGCCCTAGGGAAAAAGGTAAGCCCTCATCTTCTCACTTGGAAGATAAGGTCCAGAGGTGTTCTTCTGGAAGCCCCTTACCCAAGTGCGAAGCTTCCCCCCCTTGCTATATCCCTTGATTCCGCTGTCCTAGGGGAATCAAAAGCTTCAGTAATCAGGTTAGAGCACAGGGTACATACCTGGGGGGTCCCCCAATACCGGAGCTCACCTTTGGAGACAGCGGCATGCTGCTTGTCTCCTACATAATCCATGTCCGCAGAGGTTCATACTGCGGACGTAGCAGAAAGCACTTCCGCACTTCGGACGTACCTCCTGCAAAGAGAAGAAAATTTCCATGAGTATCAAGTGAACTATGTATCACTGGATATGCACAGTTTAGCATAACAATTCAGAAAGGAAAGACACACACTTGTGTTTCCCTCACAACCAATTGTTGCAGCCTTCCAAATAATAAAATCGAATGGTTAATCTCTTCTAGAATAACCAATGCCAAGTTTCCAGAGGAAACAGGTGGAGCTCACACCTAAGCAATGATTTTAAAATCCTGGACAATAGACAAGAAAGAACTCACTTTCTTATCTGTAAGGCAACAGCAAAGGGCTGGTGCAAGACAACACAAAAGTGTTAGAACACACAGTGCTGTACCAAAACTTATACTATAGTTTTCCTCTTACAGTATATGTTACACTGAAGAATACTGGTACAGTAATAGAAGGTTATGTGCAGGCCGGCACACACCATAACTAGCTTTAAAGTATACTACTTAACAGCTATAAG
>NC_090734.1:44073115-44075615 GCF_036898095.1 Palaemon carinicauda
TTTAATCATATCATAGTGTGTAAAAAAAGCAGCCTAGAATAATGATTTTTTTCTATGTATCAAGGTTCTTATTATCATATCGAACAACAATTCACAGTACAGCAGGTGTAAAATCACGAAACTAGTAGATTGGGAAAAGGATTAAGAGTAAGTTTGGTTTGATATATCCTTGCTTGCAAAGTCAATTAGAAGAGAGACTTTATGAACAAGTGGAAAAATCTTCCAAAAATAAGTCGTTTCCCCCTTTATTTAATTTTGTGGTAAGTTCATATAAGGCCTCAGATATGTGGGTACCAAATTATGAAGTTCATGTTGGTTGAAATATTGTAAAACCTCACGTTAATCAACTATATCTATTAAATATGAATCAAGCATATTGATGTGAGATACTCTTGCCTAAAGCTGCCCATCAAAACACGCCCATGTAGGTTTACAAGGGATTCAGTAAGTGGGTGCATACAGAAACGTAACAATGGGCGTAAAATTGGGGAGTTATCAATCAGCTCTTATTCTCGTCAGTCAAACCAGCCTTCCAACTTTGCGGAGTATAGAATTATTATAATATTGCCCATGTATACATCAACAATGGCTTTGAAAACATGGCTACTGAAAATTATTTTGAAAGAGTCTGTGATGTTTAAACATACTCCATATACATTCCAACACGAGTACAACTGCATTAGAATAAAATCACTTTACTGTGTTATTCTGCATGTCAATTACAACCAAGAAATATACAAGACAAAATTAATAAAACTCAAAGATTTAGATTACCATTAAAAACAAAACTTACATGAGTCTAATAGTAAATTATGAGAATGCTAAAAACTTGTAATATCCTTGTTAATAGTAATCGATGACAGAATTATGAGGACCTAGCGAAGCAGTACTTTAGTCTCCACTTTTCTTGTAGTGTTGGGGGAAGTTACCCACTAGACCTTTTCTGGTATATCGCCAATGAAATTAACTAGGAAAACACCTAATCATTTTAAGGATGGACTCATTCTCAATGTTTAACAAAAAAAAAAAAAAAAAAAAAAAAAAAAAAAAAAAAAAAAAAAAAAAAAAAAAATAAAAGGTAAAAATTAAGGATATTGAGATTATCATTGTTATATTACGTAGCGCTTAGTGTGACTACCGAGTTTAATTTCAGGAGACACTCATTTGTAATGAAAAAAAAAATCCGAAAAATAGCAGTAACAATAGCCAGAGCCCCTCACCATCATCCTCATTATCCTTATCTCTCATACACCCATTGACGCAAAGGGCTTCTGTTAGATTTTGTCAGTCGTGTCTATCCTGAGATTTTAAATCAATAATTATCCATTCATCATCTGCTACCTCACGTTTCATAGTATTCAGCTATGTACGCCTAGGTCTTCCAACTCTTATAGTGCCATATGGATCCCAGTTGAAAGTTTTGTGAACTAATATACACCTCCCGACTATCTCATCTATATAAGGCACTCGGGTAATCTCTCTTTCAGTCTCATTTCTAACCCGGTCCTGTCATTCAACTCCTAATATTCCTTTGAGGGTGTTTGTTCTCAAATTTACGAAATTTGTAGGGTATATTTTCATTGTCATACAACGACTCATTTCCATAGAGTAACAGATTTCACTAATCTGAAATATAGTCTTACTCTTATATGTAGTTTTAGGCAGTAAAATTTCCATATTTTACTTAACCAGGCACTGTCTGATTTGCTTATTTCAATCTTCCATTAAACTCAGATCTGTAGATCCTTCAATGAGATCGTAGTCCGTGAATTTTCAAATGATTCCACCTTATTATTCCTTCCTCCGTCCAATGATATTTCATCTTGTATTGCATAATCCATTTTCATCATCTGTTTCTGTTCTATTTATATTGAGCCCAACCTCGTATGATATTTCCTGTATTCTGGTAAGCAAGCATTTTAAATCTAGTGGTTTTCTTCTATTAAGGAGAGCGTCATTGTCATACTCTGGTTAGCTTATTTCTTATTACCAATCCAGTCCAATCCTTCACCACCATTCCAAACTATACTATGCATTACAAAATCGATGAGGAGGATAAACAACATAGGTGATACCTACTATTGGAGTACTCGAATGTTCACTTGAAATTCTTTTTATAGGACTTCAGTAGAATTAACTTTGCGCTTGCTATGCTCATGAACAGACTTTATAAAATTTACATGCTTAAGAGGAACTACATAATAACGTAGGAGTCTCCACAAAATTGGCAGGTCCATAATATCAAAGGCTTTTTCATAGTCCACAAATACCATCAAAAGTGAATTTCTATATTGTACATATTGTTGTTTCACATGTCTTGAAATAAAGATTAGGTCAGTACCACTTGTACCTTACCTAAATCTTGCTTGTACATCTCTCAGCTTTTCCTCAATATTTTTCTAACGACCTCAATGTCATCTTCATGCCATATTCTACAAAAAGTTCTTGTAACTATTCTAGGAGTCACTTATTTTCAGCCAATATCATCTCAGCAGTTACT
>NC_090734.1:44083115-44088115 GCF_036898095.1 Palaemon carinicauda
ACTATCCTATTAAAGGCAAATGCAAATATGGTTACACTTAGCACTTTATCCTGGGTAACTCCTTCCTGACATTTTCTCTCTTGACAGAATCTCATCTAATTCAACTTGAGAAAATCTGTGTGAAAAAAAAAATGATTGAATAATCAAAGTTAGCTAACCTCTCAATCCCATATTATGAAAAGTTTTAGTATACCATATATCCATGCAGAATCATATGCCTTTCCAATATCATAAAGAGACTGTTGCATGGTGCTGTTCGGAAGCAAAGGCTTCACAAACAGAGAATTGATGTCGTACCAACACATCAGTCGTTTGGTGCATTTTTCTAAATCGACACTGAATAGGTGGCAGAATACCATTCTTCTCCCGGTACCATAACAGTCTTACATTGACCATCTTCTACATGAACTTTCAAGAACAAGAGGTTAATGCAATTAGTCGATACTTTGGTGCTAAGGAAATTATCTTTGCCAGGTTTTGAAAATGCTAAATTAATGGCTAGTTCCCAGAAACTTGAATAACTATGATCGAGCCATATTTTGTTAAAACTGATTGCAATAAATAACATAGTATTAATAGCTACATATTTAATCCTTGTATACGGAATTCCATCGGCTCCAGGGATTGTATCATTGCACGTAGCAGTTGCAAAATTAAATCAACTTTCGTTAAAAAGAGCATTGTAAAGGTACTCCTTTTCTGTTATATAATTTACTAGTTTCCGTTCTTTAATGATTGTATAATGATACAGAGGAGCTGTTTCTCACTTATGTGATACAGTGGAGAAATGTTCTGCCACTACATTGCTACCCTCAGTTGCTAATTTCACATACTGACCATTTACTCTTAACACAGGTGGTGGATTGGTTGTAAATTTGTCAGCTATCTTTATCACTTTCCCCCTTACAAAAGGTGGTGGTGTTCTACTATTGACGGAGGAAACAATTGATAACTAAGACTAGGGCTTAGCTTCTTTCATTGCGCGACCGAACTGGGCTCTGCATTTTTTGTATTATCAAATTCTCCTAGAAATGGCCCCTGCAAAATCGAGTAAAAGATCTTCTTGTGGCTCTGTGGAGGGCAGTTAGTTTTAATGACCACCAAGGGACTGGCCCTACTTTATTTAATCGTATGGTTCGGGAATTTAATTGACTCTTGCTGTGTGTCGAGTTTCATCCAGCAATTCTAAGGCATCATCTATGTTTTCAAACTGTTCTGCATTCCCTTCAATTTCACTTAGCTCCTGAAATATATTCTAGTTTGCTTTATCAACGTTTCATCATAATGATCTCTGCAAGGGTGGATCACTGTTTGTATTTATAATAATTGGAGCATAGTCACTAGTATACCTATCATCCAATTTTCTCCATTCAAAAACAAGGGGGTAGTGGGAGCTTGCAATTGAAATGTCAATGCCTGACATGGTACATGTCTGAAAATGAAATTGTTGGGCTCTCCTGTATTAAGGAGTGCCACTTCTTAATTTTCAACAATTGATAATATAATATTGTAATTCATGTTTCCTAGGACATTGCTGCCCTGATGGGAATGTCTACCCATCAAATATCTCAGTAAAAGGAAGGTTCAAGGAGTTGTTGAATCACCTCTACTAATTTATAATACAAAATGTTATCAAGTGGAGGCAGGTACAAATGGAAAATTGTATATTTTCTCCCTATATCAAACTGTATAACCAATGCTTTCCTTTCCTCACTGGGATACTTTCCGTCTTGAAGTCCTTGGGTTTATACCATCGTGCTTTTCAAACTAGAGTTATATCTTATCTGATAATAATAATAATAATAATAATAATAATAATAATAATAATAATAATAATAATAATAATAATAATAATAATAATAAAGGAAGATATTTTCTAGGCCTATTTACTATGAAGTACTTTCTCATGTCGTTTGGTAAAATCCTCCTCGGAAACCAATTTGGCATATCACAATCGATAGAAGGGTGAAATTACTGTATTTAGTTATCCTGTGTTCTTTTCTGAAATAAAAGTAAAGCTTATCTGATACATCCTAATTTTTCATCAAGATATCCCTACTCACATTAACAAGGAATCATTAGATCATTATCTGGAAAATACTAATTTACTTTCTAGGCTCAAATGATATGGAATTTGTCTAATGGTTTTATTTCTTGTAACTCAATATGGTGCTCTGAAAGATTTGTTAAGCCTATTTCATTACTGAAAGTTTCCCTAGGTTTTCTTTTTCCAAGCTATGATTAAATACCTTGGAATTCCTAAACAAATCAGTCCTTTTCCCATAACTATCCCTTTTTTTGGGGGGGGGGGGGGGGGGGGGGGTTGGCTATCATGATATTCTATTAGTAATTTTATATGCTACCATATTGCTCCAAAGTCTATACATACCCATACCAATAATGTAATTTCGATATCCCCTTTTTTCTAGGGTATAAAACAACAACAAAAGGATATAGGAACCAATATGATAATGAAAGACCCGGTTTCTGAACTAATGGCATAAACTATATGCCCCGAGGCAGAATTCTTGTAGTAATATGTTGGTCAAGGGCGTGTGGAAGTTCTAAACAAATAATACCTAATCTGGGAGGAGGTGGACACCTTTAGAAGTGATGCGGTGCCCTAAGAACGATATGCCGTTAAAAGGGTTATCTGTTGCAGTTGTTCGAGAATGATGTGTAGGTTACGGAAGTGTTCCTCTTTGAAGAGTCATAAGTATATTATCCGCATAAAATAAGGAAAAAGGAGTTACCATGACACCCTAAAATGCCACCAATGAGCCGTTGAAAAGTGGACCCAGCATTATGAAGGCCAAAAAAGGAGTAATTGAATGTTTAAGTCGCAAAGGGAGTGGTGAGGGCAGTTTTGTGGATACGTTTTGTTTCATGGGTACCATATAATACCTCTTCAAGAGGACTAACGTGAAGAGAACCTTCATTTTGTACAAGAAGGAGGTTGCATCAGTGATGTTGGGGAGGTATTAGTGATACGGTTTAGTCTACATAATCACATGCCTATCATCCACAGAAGTGTGCAGGGAGTCCTTCATCTTTACGACAATGTGTAGGAGTAATGACCATGGGCTTCCAGCCTCTTGACTAAGGTCCATTTCCTCCATTTTGGCAAACATTTTATTAGTTGTCGTCCAATGATCTCGAACCAGACGACTGAATCTCGCAAACACAGGGGTAACCGCCATCATGATATAGTAATAAATTCTCTACTTGGTGGGAACTCTGAGTGTTTGACGAAGTTTAGGATGGAAGAATTCCGGTTACGAGGGGAGAAGTTGGACGTAGACATCAGTTCTTATGCTGATATAGACAGATAGGTCAGAGGGGGCTGGCTGAAGACGTTAACATGTATGGATCTCTGTTGATTACCCGTCGTGGAGCAACATCAACTAGAGGTGGAAAAAAGGAAAAGAAATACTCACCAAATATTTGGAACACTAGTTATGCAACAAGAAACTTCTAACGATATTTGGCACTTCAAATTTGAGGATCAAAGATTCGTTGGCTGCTACCATGTAGATGTCAACAGGCTTGGAGTAACTATGCCATGTCTTGGAAAGAACTCTTCATAAAAAAAAAAAAAAAAAAAAAAAAAAAGAAAGGCAAGTGCCAATGTCTGGCAAAAGCAGGTCTCTTGTACTACCATCAAGTAAAAGAACAAAATTATTAGTGATTGGGGAGGCCACTGACAAAAGCGATGACCTACCTCTAAGTTATATATATATATATATATATATATATATATATATATATATATATATATATATATTTATATATATATATATATATATATATATATATATATATATATATAAATATATATATATATATATATATATATATATATATATATATATATATATATATATGTATATATATACTTTTATATATATATATATATATATATATATATATATATATATATATATATATATATATATATATATATATATATATATATATATATATATGTATATATATATAATATATATATATATATATATATATATATATATATATATATATATATATATATATATATATATACATATATATAGTTGATATTTCTGTATATTTATCCTTCCTTCTTAATTATACCAAACTTATATATATATATATATATATATATATATATATATATATATATATATATATATATATATATATATATATATATATATATATATACACACATATATATAGTTGGTATTTCTGTATATTTATCCTTCCTTCCTAATTATACCAATCTTATATATTTACATATATAAATATATATATATATATATATATATATATATATATATATATATATATATATATATATATATATATATATATATATATCTATATATAGATATATATATATATATATATATATATATATATATATATCTATATATAGATATATATATATATATATATATATATATATATATATATATATATATATATATATATATATATATATATATATATATATATATATATATAAATATATCTATATATAGATACATATATATATATATATATATATATATATATATATATATATATATATATATATATATATAGTTCATATTTCTGTACATTTATCCTTCCTTGCTATTCATACAATGATTACTGTATATATATATATATATATATATATATATATATATATATATATATATATATATATATATATATATATGTATATTATATATATATATATATATATATATATATATATATATATATATATATAAATATACATATACATATATATATATATATATATATATATATATATATATATATATATATATATATATATATATATATATATATATATATATATATATATACATATATATGATATTCCAGCACATTCATCCTTCCCTCCTATTCATACTAAGCTTTCAAATGAAAGAAATTTGGACTTTCTTATTAATGTTTCCGTTGATAATATTTTTGCATTACTGTCAAACATTTGAATTATTATTCCC
>NC_090734.1:44095615-44127313 GCF_036898095.1 Palaemon carinicauda
TGTAGAATAGGAATCTATCTCAAGTCCCAAATATGACTTATTAACGAAATATTACAATCTTAATTTCTCTCCAAGTCAAGCAAGAGGGAGGGGCACACATAATACTTGTCTCCCGGTATAAGTCTAAGGCAAAAGTTACTATTATTATCGCAACCTAGTTGAGTGTTATTTGAGCGTAATGGGCGCCCAAGGGCGAAAAAGGCACACAGCCATGTTCCACGCCAAACTCCCCTTACTATACTTCCAAGGGTGAGTTTTTATGGCACGTGTCTCTATAGGGGTGAGCTGTTTCCTCCAGGATATAGGTGGTATCCTTTTGCTATGTGACGTCTGCGATCTATGTCACCCAGATATAGGTTGCCCCACCTAAAAACTCCCAACGCTTTTCCAATCTCCCTCGTGCTTTTACCGGGGAAGTAAAACAATAACAACAGTATATTTTCTATATAAATTGTACAACTCTTTCTTCAAGCCTGGCGGCTTGTGTTTAAACTGATTTCCACTATACCCAGGAATCGTGGAGACGAGGTCATTGGTTGGCAACCTTTGCCCTACTTTCTGCGACTTAAATTGACCCAATTAATATTTTCATTTTAATCATTACCTACGTGATATAATTCTTAGTGTGGTAAAAATACTAAAAACACAGAACTATGATCTTAAAAATTCAAAATTATGCATTATGTTCTAGAATTACCATCCCAGTCATGGTCAGTTATTAAGTTTACTGTTCCAGCACTCATCACATTCAAAACATACATACAGATGAATGAACACACAATGCCTTTGCTACGGCATCAAAATTATTGTGTACTGCAAGGTATTCCTTCATGACAAGAGAATCTTATAAGGTTGAGTAATTCCTCAGGAGCCAGCCTAACACCTTGAAAAAAAGTAACGAGAAACAGGCATTCATCTTCTTTATGTTACCCAAAGCCTGTGGGATCTAGATTTAGAGGTTATGATTGTAGAGCTTTCTTCCCCATTGCACCCTAAAAGTAAGCTCATGCAACATCTTCACTAAATGCTCCTGTTGTATTCGGTATTGTTTTTTACTTATGTTCTCTTTCCGTGGTATGTCTAGCTTTTGATGTGCAGATGGTGTGTCACGTTTCTGTCATAGTTTTAGACCCAAAATAGTATTATCAAACCAACGTGAATGCTGTCGACTGTGGAATAACATCAGTCACGTTTATGCGAGTGTTTCCGAGAATGCTAATTGGATATTGTCCTCACATTAGGTTATTCATTATAGTAGTTTTACCAATTCCATAGTAGGACACGAGTGTCACATCCTGAAAGTCTATTAGCTGGGAACAAAACTGAAAGAGATGAACCATGTCTTTGTTATACAACTTGCACTAGTGAGAACATACAAATCTTCCTAGTAATTTCTTCTTTAAGACAGAAGTGTACGAGTAACACTAAAAATGTCCATCATCTGATTATTATTATTATTATTATTATTATTATTATTATTATTTTTATTATTATTATTATTATTATTATTATTACTTGCTAAGCTACAACCCTAGTTGGAAAAGGAGAATGCTACAAGCCCAGGGGATCTAACAGGGAAAAAATAGCTCAGTGAGGAAAGGAAACAAGGAAAATAAAATATTTCAGGAAGAGTAACAACATTAAAATAAATATCTCCTATATAAACTATAAAAACTTTAACAAAACAAAAGGAAGAGAAGTAAGATAGAAGAGTGTGCTCGAGTGTACCCTCAAGCAAGAGAACTCTAACCTAATGCAGTGGAAGACCATGGTGCAGAGGTTACCAAGTGGAAACTAGCCACTGAACAATTATAGTACAGTAATCACCTGAGTGAAGAAGAATTTTCTGGTAATCTGTGTTGTCAGGTGTAAGAGGACAGATTAGAGTATGTAAAGAATAGGCCAGACTATTTAGTGTGTGTGTAGGCAAAGGGAAAATGAACCGTAATCAGAGAGAAGGATCTAGTGTAGTACTTTCTGGTCAGTCCAAAGACCCCATAACTCTCTAGCAGTAGTATCTCAATGGTTGGCTGGTGCCTTGGCCAACCTACTACCTACAGCAAATGAATATTGAGGCTGAATAGGAGCTAGCTGCTGTACTAAGATAGAGTCAGCCTTAGATAAACTTCATCATTGTCTTATCTGGTTTTATCAGCCAGCCAATCTATAATCTAGCAGTTCAGCTCTTTTTAGAAAGATCTTTTAGGACTGAAATGAGTATGTCCTAGTTTTCTCTCTAGTAGGATGCAAATATAAAATAAAGTAGACTTTCTTTGAGACTTCTGAGTACCCATACATTGCTAGGAGACTTTCTTCCTGCCAACATCTTCCTCACTCCACCGAATGGGCTAGTGAGAAGTTCGAACAGTGCTGAGTTATCCATGAGAGTATCAATGCAACTAACATAATTTATCAGGATACGCCTTCCTCCAAATCATATGTAGACTTGGCTTAAAGTCAAAGGACAGTGAATATGAAGGGCAACTTTTTATAACTGATTTTAAACAGTGAAGACAGCCTACACTTTCCTATTTGCTAAAGATGCTTGTTGTTATTCTTATAAGCATGGAGTCATTTTGTTCATATCAGCTGGAGAACAGTTAATTAGTTTAAGATACACTTCCCTTGATTTCTGTTTTATTGAGTGCCCTTGTTATTGATCCTATGATAAAGCAACTGGACTCTTTGTTAGCCTAGCGATAAAGCCACTGTGCTCCTGAACAGTCTTGTGATAAAGCCATTGGACTCAGGGACAGTCTTGTGTTAAAGCCACTGGACCCTGGAAATTTATAGTGATTCAACACATCATGGAGAAATGTGGCTTAAGGTCACGCCCTTGAATCAAATACATCTTGAAGTTTCTTCATATCTGGAATCCATTGCAATTTTGGCACTTGTGGCATTTTAGGTTTTGATCCCATATGAACATATCAAAAAAGGTCTTCATTGTGTCGAAAAGTTTTTAATAGTTCATGTTTTGCAATTTTTTCATAATTGTAGCTAGTTCAAGAAGTATAGTACCTCTTCCAAAAAGGGTAGCAATCATTGAAAGAGTGAGTAGAATATCTCCCATTATGATATGAAATATCTTCATTGAAATTTACTGCTAATATTCGCACTAACTTGTTATTAGTGCTAGTGATACTCTCAAGGAAGATATATGCCCAGGTAGGTTTAAGAGTAAACTTTTTTATACTTAACCCTTCATTTTAGCTGAATGTCACTGCATAATCCTTAATTGCACCTCAATTGTCCGCCCTTGGTTCACGTTTTTCTAATAGATACTTCTTATATGGTTTTTTCTCTATATTTGAATATGTGGATCTACATAGATACATCGGTCGCCATCGCACAAGATGTTTTGGATACATTTCATGCTCCCTTCCTTGAAACAGTGCAAACAACGTTTTTTGAATAAAAAAAATCCGAATATGACGTGCAAAGTTTCTTTTGGGGCACATCAATCAGTGGTTAAACATATTTCTTGCTACACAATGAAGAACTAATCTGCTAATACATTATTTATGATAATATGCACCCTACCACATCCCTTTCCTATATTTTGTCTTCAAGTGTTTCCTGCAAACCGTCACCATATTCTCTGATGAATACAAAAATAGAGTAAACCTTAGAAATTCTACAGTTTTTCTGTAAACTTGCATTTTGTTATTTACAGGCATTACCAAAATCTCCACTTCAAAAAGCAATCTGGTTACATTATAAAAATCTATTTACTCATTATAACAACTGGTTTATAAGCATTCAGCTACCAAAACTTATATGTGATATAAAGCACTATAACATGCATGTACTTGATAAAAAAAAATGGGAGAATGCATAAAATTATTATTGTTTTTTGCTGTTATAGAACGGGGAAATGCTTTGATTTTAATACAAATAAAAAAAAAATATCGATAACTAGATATGTAATATATATTGTAAGATGTAATTAAAGAAAAAAAAGTATATATATATATATACATACATATATATATATATATATATATATATATATATATATATATATATATATATATATATATATATATATATACATATATATATATACTTAGTATTCTAAAAACAAAAATCTGTTATATTAGTTAAAATTAACATATCATATTTTCCCTAGGTGCGACCAGCATATTAACTACTTCAATTTACACAAAAGTATATTAATCACGCCCACCTTCATTCGCTTCTTTGAACTTTGGAGATATGTCATCGGTAGATACATTACTTTTAAAAGAATAAGCTATAAAAGACCAAAATATCTATTCCAAAAGTATGACCAGCGAGATCTGACAACCTTATTGTTTGGTCAAACCTGTCTTCACTTCGCTGTCTTCAGCATTTTGAAAGTAGAGTGTGCCTCGATGAAGACCACGTGCAGCAATAAGGGGACTCCTGTTTTGACCAAGCCTGATTGAAATCCTTGTTTATGAAATATGTCATCATGGGTGGACACACGCTGCCCTTTTATTAAGACTTAACATATTGTCCTTATCCAAGAGATATAGGACAGCACATAAGATAAGAAAGGAACTATGTCCGAAGCAGATGAGACCCAAGTCCTAGCGTGATAAGAAGCAGAGAAGACCAGAAGTCTGATAGAGCCAGATTCTAACCTTTCCTTCAAACAACAAACGCCTATCTCCAATCTACTGATTGATTTGATTTGTCAGTTAAAGTTAACGAATTAGTAACATTGATTTTCTCTATATATGTTTGTGAATAAGGGTGTTGTGACTATTTCGTGAGTTTCTTTTTATATTCATTTCCCATATTTCAATGGTTTTTGCTGTAAACATTTATTTTAATTATTAAAATAACCTGTAAGGATTTTAAGATCGTAACAACATACTCAATATGAAAAGAAGAAATATATATAAAAATATCTGGGTTAATACCAGAGGCTTTTGTACATTGAGGTTTTTATAATATATTTTTGCAAAACGGCTAAATAGGTTGGCTAAAGGTAATCATCTGTTCCCTGATTTGCTATTGGCTCTTGTGTAGGCCTTGGGACATGTGATGCCCTTTATACAATCTTCAATGCAGTACAGAATTTTCTCGATTGTGGTCAGGAATTTCATGTTTCAGCCTTGAATTTAGGGATTCATTAGACAGTGCTACTCATGAGGCCATTGTTACAAAAACCAAAAGCCTTGGGATTCGATGGGTTTTCTCTTAGCCTTTTTTTTTTCAATTTCTAAATAATAGATCACAAGGAGATTTTGTTAATGGTTCCATAGTTGCCATAAGAATGTGATATCTGGTGATCGCATGGTAGAGTCTATGACCCATTCCTTTACGTACAATATACACATGACAAGTAGTTTGGCCTAGAAAACACGTTTGTTGCATATACAGATGATGCTATTCTTTGTGCATCAATTCCAACACTTGAATCTAGATCTGGGGTGCTGAATATCTTAATAGATATCTCTGTAAAATTAATGCATGGTGCAAATTATGGGGAATGAAGATGAATCCTAACAAAACACAAAATTAGGATTGTAAGAAAGTTAAACGTCAGTGGCTCCTCAACATCCGGATCTCAACATTGATAGTGTTTCTTTAACTCTGCATGCCTCTTACAATTTTAGGTGTAGTTCTCAACAGAAAATTTATTTTGATCTCTCTCTTCTTCAATTGCATAAAAATTGGCTTATTGGGAAAGTCTTTCAAGATATTTGGTGAGCAATCTATTTTGAAAGGGTTTCAATGTATTCATTCTATCTTGTTTCGAGTGTTGATCTCCTGTCTGTTCTTCAGCTGCCGATTCTTATCTTAATTTATTAGACAGTAACGTATGGCTAATTGAATTTCTTATTCATGTTGTAGATATCAGTCTCTGGCACAGTCATTCAATTTGTTCGTTATGCATGTTGCATAAGATCTTTTATAAATCTGACCATCCTTTGCCTTCAAAACTTACCGGATAGTGCCATCCTGTTTTTATTACTATGTAGGCAGTTATTTCTATTACTCATGCCTTCTCCATCAAAAGGCTCGGTGATACAAAATATTCTAGAAGTTTTATTTCAGCTGCGACTAAGTTTTTGAGTGATCTTCCTAATCAAGTAGTTGAATTGGTTGAGCTTCAAAAGTTTAAACTTTCAGCAAAAAATTTTCTTTTTGAAAAGGCTGACCAAAGTATCTTTTTGTTATAGTTTTGTATGAATGATCAATTTCGATATAACTTTCTAAAATATATCATTTAAATTGTTCATGACTTGTTATTTCCTTTCCTCTTAGAGCTATCTTTTTATCTCCTGTTAGATTTTACCCCAGTTAATAATAATAATAATAATAATAATAATAATAATAATAATAATAATAATAATAATAATAATAATAATAATAATAATAATAATAATAATAATAATAATAATGGTAGGGGAATCAAGATTTTCATGTAACGTTTGCAAGTTAAGTAAAATTTACAAGCCGGGCAAAAGAATGCCATGAACAAGCTATGCATTTTGGTAGTGCATTCTCCACTCTTCAGGCTTCAGTGGTGGAAATTATGATAGCTAAATACTTATATATGGCAGTTGTGGCTTAGCCATTAGTTGCCTTGGGGGTCGTGGGCAAAGTGAATAGTAGGATTGATAGAATGGCAGGTCGTGATTGGCTAAACTGCTCACCGAGGGTGGCTGTAGTTCAGTCAGACTGCCTTCCCATTCACTCATGGATGATGAGTCGTTATCTTGTCCTCTAGCAGCTTGGCTCTTATTTGTGAGAGCGCTTGCTGAGAGGCTATCAAGACTAGGGAGGCTGGCCAGTCACTGATGAAATTTGTCTTGGTCGGTGTTTTCCTGATCAGTACAGTCGTTCTAAGCTGGAGATGTCATGGTATGTAAGGTTACTCCTCAGTGCGTTGTTCTTTCGACAGAATGGTAGAAGGAAAATTTCCTGGGTGGTGTTAAGTGCCGGATATCCTCTCTGCATAAGAAAAGCTTCAAGTATTGGTGGTCTGCTATCTGGAGCACGTCCAATTATCTTAGCATTCTTAATCATTTGCTGAACTTCAATGCTGTTGTTATGGACATGGAGGGCATGGGATCTTTTGGTACCTTGTTGAATGTGATAGGACAGTCTCTTGGAAAAATGCATGGTGGTCATTCCTATGTAATGTCCAGAGCATCCTGCAAAAGAGCATTAGTAGGAATAGACCACTTTGGTCTGTGTACAGATGTCCCGAGTCGGTGTGGCTGCGTTGTTCCTCACGATGAGGGACCTCGTCTTGGTGGTTTGATAATAAATAATGAGCTTAACCTATATGATTATATCCACATGGGAGATTTGGTTCTTTATTAGATCTCTCACTGCTTTTTCATATCTTTGTTAATCATTATGCATAAACCCTCTATAGTATAGGTTGACAGTAGTGGTAGTGTTCTCAGTTGGTTTTTCACCCTAGTACCAAGTGTCCATGGCTGCCATGAACTCACTGCTAACTTTCCTGTTATAGTAGCCATTGTTCACCAGGACCTGCGTGACTTGGTCATGTTCTTGATGTGCGTCAGCCAAAAAGGAGCAGTGGGAGAGAGGCCTGCAGACATAGACTTTGATGGTGGAAGCCTTGTACCTAGTAGGACATTCACTTTCTCCATTTAAGCATAAGCCACACTTAGTGGGCTTAATGTAGATAGTAGTATAAAAAAGGTAGGGTTAGGAAAGATGTGTACATCAAGGAATGGCAGCCATCCATCGTTGCTATGCTCAACAGTAAACTTCAGGGAAATGCGCTCCACAAGCATCATGTGGAGCGTCTCGATATTCCTGGGTAGAAGGGACCATGACAAAAGTATCATTTATGTATCTCACGTACACGACTGGATGACATATCCCTCAGAAAACTCTCTTCAGCAACTCACATATAAAAGTTGGCAAAAAACACACCAAGAGGAGAGCCACTTGCTACACCATCCTTCTGTATATACGTGTGGCCTCTGTCGGTGGTAAAAGGAGCCTTCTTAGTGCATATTTCAAGCAGGTGGGTAGGGTCTCCTCTGGGATACTCAGGGTAGGAGTAGAGGAATCCCTGTAGACTCTCTCCAGGATCAAGTTGATGGTCTCTCCAATAGGTACATTTATAAAGAGGGACTCCATATCCAGGGAAGCGATGGTAACACTGCTGGGGATCCTTTCAGCATACTGAGAAACTCGGCAGATGAGGCGACACTATACTCGTCCAGAACATAGGGAGTCAAAAGGCTGTTGGGTCTTTTTTTCCAGGTGGTAGGTTGGCATCGGGCACTGGCTAATAATAGGTCAGACTGGGTTGCCATTCTTATGTGTCTTCACATTACCATTCAGGTAACCAGGGCTAAAATCCCCAGTTATGATCTCGAAGTGGACGGCCTTTGTGGCTGCATTTATGGTTTCAATAGTCTTGTTAGCATCTCTCTTGATCTCCTTGATAGGGTTGTAGGAGAGCTTTTCAAACTTGGAAGAATCACCTAGTATCAGATCCAGTTTCATGTGATAATCTTCTGTGTCTATTAAGGTAAAAGGAAGCAGTCTTGTCGGTTCTCGTCACGGTCTCATGGGCCTCCTTCCTCAACTCCTTGGCTGCCTCCCTCACGTCAATGGAGACAATGCCATTGGTGTATCGTCCACGCTCTGTGAGATCTTCAGTCAAAAGTAGTGGCTAGAGGTCATCAGTAGTTCTTAGGGACCCTACGAATGAAGCTGTGATGTCAGCCACCATATGAATAGGGGACTGTACTTTCCCAATTGGTAATCTCCTATTTTATTCTTGGCTGGATAGCAAAGGAATGATTTGGCCATGAATCCTTTATCTGTGCCACCTGCTACTACAAGAAAACAACCCCATCACCAGGGGCCACTTGATGGCAGTAGGTGGAACTCGTGTTAGTTTTGCATGTGTCCATCAACACTTTACTGTGATGTGTCCAGGATTCACTATCGTCTCGTAAACTTAAACCACCTATATACCCTCCTCCCAATTCTTCTTGGATGATAAAAGAGCATTAACACCAGGAAATACAACATATATTTAGATTCCTTCTTCATGAACACTTTTATTTAGGAAGTCTTGTACCTAAATACAATGTTTTGAAGTTATTATCACACAATCATCGCCAAGGTTTCCTCCAGGATGTTATCTGCCCTTCTTACCTCTTCACCCAAAGTGTCATTAGTGAAGGTTTGTTTGGCAGAAGCTTGGTATACACAGTATTTGACGGTGAATGGTACCAATGGTGCAATTTTCACGAATGGGCGTGGACTTGAGTGTTGTCAGGAGAGTGGGTTTCCCAGTTTGTGTTGGTGACTCAGAATGTGAACTTGTGCTGTTTTTTACCATTATAAACTTATAAACCCAGTATTCGTGGCACTCCCCAAGACATCTAAGACAGGATCATAAAGCTTTTATGGGGAAGGCAAACATTTAAATGATATTATTTCATACTCATAATATTTTATATTTACTCCTCAAATTACCGTTTGCATTGAACACTTTAAGGGTATAATATTGAAACTAGTATTGGAGACAATTGTAACTCTATTGCATGTTTCTTACCTGTTCAAACTAACCAGTAATTTCGTGGCTGTTTTCCTTCAATTGGAAGTGTAAAAGTCGCAATGCAGTAAATGTTTTATAAACAGCAACGTAGCATCTTCGACAGGGCTGAGATTAATACAGTGATAAGCCACTGTCCTTATACTATGCGAGCATGCTACTCATGGCTCATAATTGATACTATACATGGAATGATGGGGAAGGTGTTAGGTAAAGATTAGTGGTACACCAAAAATAGAATGAATTTCACTACTGTAAATAAAAAATAAAAAACAGAGAAATGCATCATGAAAAGAAATACAAAGAAATAGGATGATAGAGTGAAGGAAGGGGGTTGGCATGTGGGAAAGACGAGGTTATAAGAATAGAAAAAATATATGATAAAAATTGCGAAGAAGGCAGAACGAAAACGAGAGAGAGAGAGAGAGAGAGAGAGAGAGAGAGAGAGAGAGAGAGAGAGAGAGAGAGAGAGAGAGAGAGAGAGAGAGAGAGAGAGAGAGAGAGAGAGAAGTGGAAGGAAAAAAATGGAGGGAAAGGGGGAATGGGATTGACTATGCTGGAAACAAGGTAGTTTGTGATATCGTCGTAACATCACCAATCCAAATCTCTTCCGAAGTGTCAGCTATGACGTAATGAAAGTCAAGAATAAACGCCGCAATTGAATACATTTAACAATGCACTATAGCACCAATAATTAAAGAAGGTTATGAAATAGTCCATTCTAGTATAGCATGATGGTGTAGTTGATTATTTCGAAGCTATTAGCGATAAACATGGGTTCAGGTGGCTGGAATACATGGTACGTGCTGTATAAAATATATATTTAAATATATATTCCTAAAATATTTTGTTAAAAGTTTATGGATATTTTGGGTGATTGAGAAAATTTCTTTGATCGGTAATTACCTTACCTGGAGAAACATTCCTTGGAATGGGTAATTATCTCCCTAGTTTACTTTAGAATTTCTTTGAATTTTTTTCTTTCAATTTGTTTATTCTAATGTAATTCTGGTTTATTCAATTAATGTTTGAGGCTTTATTTTTCCTAATCACTTTAAATAAAATTGTGCTAATTAACTGACCTCAGCCTTCGTTGTGCAAACCAAAGTAAATAGGAGTTAAAGACAACTACTAACTACCTAATTTTCTGAATATTCCGAGCCAAACAACTCTACGAAGTAACCTCGAAGTCACTGTTGGGAGGGAAAACCAGTCCAACACCAACCGTCAAGGAGTGATTACTCTCCTTCACCTCACCTTGGGATATTTCATAGATTTATATTCTTCGTCGTAATGCTGGACATTTTCTAAAGGACTCTACAACGATGGGACTCATTGTGTTTAGTGCTACGAAAGCAGAGTGTAACACCATGAAGAACTAAATTACCTCTACACCTCGTCTGATGAATGTGGAGGCGACCAGCAGCAAAGGCTATGGAATTATCATACCCATGCTCTTTTTCATCCTGTGAAGTCATTATAAGGTGGGTCATTGTATTGATTGGCACAATAGTAGTGGCATTTCTTGGTGACTTTTATCATCCTCAAGTCAAAAAATAAATAAAGCCTTGAACTCAGTAATTGAATATCGCTCTTGAAACTAGGTTTGTTTATAGGCTACTCTAATTAAAATTATCAATTGTCGACCTTAAATTGCTTGTTAATTGAAATTCGGCCTTTTAACGTATATTCTTAAGTGATGCCCTCATCTCATATATTTCATTTGTTAATTAGGTCAAAATATTGAAATGGTTGGCTTTTGATTTGCAATTCTGGGAATTAATATTAAATTTATATTAGTTTTGGAGGTGAATTAAACTTTTTGATTTACCTTTATATATTGTAAACAATTTTAGTGTAGTCAAAAATTATATTGATATTTTCATTTAAACAATTCTATACAAATTCTGGTTTTCAATTTGAATTGGGTGGTTAAAGATTTACCTATCTTTTGGGTCTGGCTCAAGGTGGAGTGGAAAGCTTGGGACAGGAGTACATCTGCCAATGCTTCTAGGTTTGCTTTACCAGAAGCAATCGCTACTCCAAGTGAACTAGCATCAACTGACAACCAACTATATATAATAAATTTGTCAAGATTATTTAAAATCTACAGATGTTAGTTTCTGTATTAAAAATACGGTCGTTTGTTCTAAGTCATTTTTTTTCTGCTCATGGCGACCGTGACAGGATTGTGGATGTTGGTTGTTAAGAGTTGCTGCTGGTTCGCTTCCAAGGTAGTCAGACGAGATGTAATTTATCATTTATATTTCCTTGGTTAAATTTCAAGATTACGTATATTTCCATTGCCGTTCTGACTTTAGTAGGCTTTATATTCTTACTGAAACTGGTATCAAGATGACTGAGTTATTGATTAAATCACGAAAATATGTTAGAAAGGCCGTTACTGAAATTTACAATAAGAAGGATCAGTTTTCATCATATAGTGATATTGAACGTTCTACACTGAAATTGAGGCTTGAAGAGCATTTCACGAAATTATCTGACTTAGATTCTAAAAATACAAAATTCAAAGTTTTCTACTGAATGTGATGAAGCTGCTTTGTTAGTTGAGCTCGATGCATGTGAACAGTACAAAACTAAAATTCAAGAGAGCATCTCTACTTTACAAAATTTACCTCAGGTTCGGCATCTGCCTATAGATAATCAGTCACATCAGTCCTTGTTAAAGAGTCCTCATGCTCCTTTACCAACCTTCAATAGTACTGAAGGCGAAGATCTTGGGAAGTTTTTTGTAGAATTTGAACAAACCCTTTCAAAGTTTAAGTTCCCAGAATATGATAAGTTATTGTTGTTAAAACAGCAGGTAAAGGGAAGAGCTCTTACATTAATTAACACTTTGGATGTTCAAAGTCAGAGTTATGCTGATGCAAAAGCTTTGCTAGAGAAGGCTTTAGGCTCAAGAGAAGTTCAAATTTTTAATACCATAAAGCAAATCTCTTCAATAAAACTTTCAGATGATGATGATCCTTTTGAATATATTGGGAAAGTAAGCAATTTAGTAGCAAGCGTTAAGACCTTAAATATTGATGTTGACATGTTTCTTCAGTTCTTCTTCTGGAATGGCTTAAATGAGAAATTTAAGTGTCATATGACTGCCATAACTAACAAAATTAGGCCATCTCTTGCAGAGATTAGGGATAATTTCTTTGATGCTAGTGAGAGATATTTACAAGGTAAAAAATGTAAGAAAGTGGAGAAACAAAAGTCTGACACTACTAGCTTTGCTGCCAAGGTTTCTTTTGACTCTAAAGTAGGTAAATGCAGCATTTGTAGTAAATTAGGCAAAGATCCAAGTCATTTTTTGAGTAAATGTCCTAACTTTGTATCTAGCAAAGATAAAAGAACAAAATTGGAGGAACTGGGTGCTTGCTCAAAGTGTGGCTATCCTAGTCACATATTATCAGAATGCAGATTCAGATTTAATTCCAAATGTAAAAACTGCAAGGGCTGGCATATGTCATTTTTGTGTCCCGATGAAAAAGGTGCTACCAGTATTAAAGAAAATCCAAATTCCGAAAAGAAAAAATGTAAAGCCAGTAACAGTACAGATAGAGTTAGAAACTCTGAGAGTGGTAATGGAGATGTTGTTGGTAGTTCAAGCAGTAGTGTTGCTGCTATAACTAAAGTTTTAAATTGTGAGGTTGAGGGATATACAATTTTGCCAACTTTTAATATTTCAAATAAAGGTACCAACCTCAGGGTCCTTAAAGACACTGGATGTCAAGCAAATTACATTGAAGAAAATTTGGCTCAAGATTTAAAATTGAAAGTTGTAAATAATGGAGTTTCTTTAACCATTAATGGTATCAATTCCTCTAAGAGTTATAAGACTAAACAAGTTGAAATTGAGTTGCCAATTGGTAGCAATAGTTACATTGTATATGCATTTTGTCTTCCCTCAACTGATGTTTCATTGCAGTTACCTGGGTTAAATGAAGTAGTCAGTGGGTTTGTTTCAAAGGGATACAAGCTAGCAGATCAGGGATTGTTAAATTCTACAGATAGGATAGACAATATTAAATTTATATTAGGACCAGAGTCCTTGCATTGTATCCCTGAAAAGGATATAGTATTTGGAAAATCCAATGACTCCATTTATTCTGATACATGCTTGGGTATATTATTAAAGGGAGACATAAATAAATTAAAGAGCAATCTAAGATTCTTGAAGCCTTGTTCTTCCATGAAGTCGAATGTGCAACATATGTTAAAAGCTGTAAATGTACTTCCAACAGGGACGAAAGAGAACGTTTCAGTAGAATCATCATATTTAAATGAATTGGAGACTTCTAATACATATGAGTTGTTTGATGATGATGGTCAGATAATAGAATCTGAGTTGAATAGGGCTACAAATGAATGCTTAGAACTCTCTTGTAAATATTATGTTGGGGAAGACAGAGGTCAATATCATGAAGATAATGTAGAACTAAATGACAGGCTTATAGAGTATGCTTTAGAAGAAACCCATAGGACTGCTGATGGAAGATTGTGTATGCCACTGTTATGGAACCCGAAAGTTAGTCATCTACTAGGCCGCAACTACAATTTAGCCAAATCAGTATTGAAAACCCTTACTTCTAAATTAGAAAAAATACCTGATAAGTTAGCCTTGGTAAATGACACCTTTAAGACTCAGGAGACATTAGGCATCATAGAAAGAATTGATAATATTGAGGATTTTATGGAGACTCATCCTGAACATAGTTTCATGCCTTTCATGGGGGTCTTTAAACCAGAGAGGGATACCACTAAATGCCGCGTAGTCTTTCTTTCTAATTTGTATGAAAAAAGTTCTAAATCCCAACTGCAGTTAGTCACAACATGGCAATATTTCCTGGGCCTTCATTAAACCAAAAGTTAGCCTCCGCTCTCCTACAGTTAAGATTTGGTAAGTTATTATTGTGCTTTGATCTTGAAAAGGCATTCAATCAAATTGCTTTGCCAGAAAAGGATCAAAATAGGCTACTGTTTCTTTGGTATAGAAATATTGAGAAAGCTGATTATTCATTAGTAGGGTATAAATATTCTAGGTTAAGTTTCGGATTGAGGTGTAGTCCCACAATTCTCATGTTGGCCATCTTTAAAATTTTGATATTGGATGAAGCGCCGGACTCCAAAATAAACAGGATGAAGTCTCTTGTATATCAACTAATGTATATGGACAATGGGGCATACATTACAGATGAGGAAGCTGATCTTAACCCTGGATAGGTACGCTCCTCAGACACCCCTTTAAGGGTATACTCGGACGCGAACGACCGCGACGGCAAAAAAAATTCTTGAAAAAACAGTTTTTGCAGTAACCTCCTTTTTTCTTTTGCCCAAAAAAACTTCAATGAATGCTTAAAACAACTGTAAAGATAAATACTACTCATCTGCAGACAAACTATTTATTATAAATATTTAAAAAATTTAAGTAGAAAAAAAAGACCTGACATAAAAATTCATAAAAAAAAGTTTATACATATATACACAAATCCTTTTAGGAATTGATTCTTGAATGTTTAGGACACATCTTGATGTATTTTGGATGAAGTCAGACCCATGGAGGTGAAGATCTGAAATGAGAAAAAAAGAGTAACTTTTTTTGGCAAAAAAAATTTGTCCAAATTTCATGAATTTTTTTGGGTACCCAAATGAAATAGGAAGTGGCTAATTTTTTTAAGGAATAAACATATGTTATCCTAAAATAGAAATATGTAAAGAAATCTTCATTATTTTGTAAATTACATTTATATCAGGGGCCATATCTAAAGGTAATTTTTTGAGTACTTAGAAATTTCGTAAAGAAATACATATATTTAATATATAATATGATATTTATGCAGGTAAAAATATACCAAAATATCACAAATTCTATAGGGAACAAGAATATATATAGATAGGGCAGCTTACGCTTCGGATATGTCCACAAAATGGCCGCCAACCACACTGACTCAGACTCCCTAATCTGCCACTTGAAATGTAGGAAGGGTATGTCAATTTCAAGGTGTTATTTACTAATCTAATTATTATTGGATATGCATAAAAATTGTATGGTGGGTTGCTGGATAATTGTCGATTATTTTACGACTATAAAATTAAAATTATGACCCAAAAAAATTTTTTTGAAGGGAAATAAAATCGAAAAAAAAATGTAAAACAATATAATATTTTAGCTAAAAAAATTTGATGATATTCAATCAAAAAAAAAAGTAAACAAAATTTTCCGACAAATAATCATCTAGAGGAATCATTACTCTGTGATAGTTCCTTAGTACGTAGTAATTTTGAAAGAATTGGGAAAAAACGAAAAAATGGCAATCACCGAAAAATCGAACACATACCTATATATACGCCATATCTGGCTAAAAAAAAAGATAGGCATGGGTAGCCAGATCATCTAGAAACACTTTCCAACATTATGAAAATATAAGTTTTGCGACACTACTTGCCAATTCCTTACGGTAACATGACTAAGCAAAAAAATGCAAAACAAATAAAAAGGGGCACTCGCGGAAAAATGGCTAACATTCTAATATACGGCATTTCAGAAAAAAAAATTCAGCCACGTGCTAGGCAAACCATCAATACACATTTTCCGACAAATAAACATCTAAATGAATAATTACTCTGTGATAGTTCCTTAGTACGTAGTAATTTTGAAAGAAATGGGTATAAACGAAAAAATGGCAATCACAGGAAAATTGAACACATACCTATATATACGCCATATCTGGCTAAAAAAAGAAGATAGGCATGCGTAGCCAGATCATCTAGAAACACTTTCCAACACTATAAAATTATAAGTTTTGCGACACTACTTGCCAATTCCTTACGGTAACATGACTAAGCAAAAAAATGCAAAACAAATAAAAAGGGGCACTCGTGGAAAAATGGCCATTCTAATATACGGCATTTCAGAAGAAAAAAAATTTCAGCCACGTGCTAGGCAAACCATCAAGGCACATTTTCCGACAAATAAACATATAAATGAAATATTACTCTGTGATAGTTCCTTAGTACGTAGTAATTTTGAAAGAAATGGGAAAAAAACGAAAAAATGGCAATCACAGGAAAATCAAACACATACTTATATATACACCATATCTGGCTAAAAAAAAAATAGGCATGGGTAGCCAGATCATCTAGAAACACTTTCCAACACTATAAAAATATAAGTTTTGCAACACTACTTGCCAATTCCTTACGGTAACATGACTAAGCAAAAAAATGCAAAACAAATAAAAAGGGGCACTCGCGCGAAAAATGCCTAACATTCTAATATACGGCATCTCAGATAAAAAAAAAAGACATGCACGTGTTAGCCCAACCATCAAGGCACACTTTCTAACACATAAACCTGAAAAAAAATCAATAATATACGGCAATTCCTTACTACGTAGTAAATTTTTACAAATATTGAAAAAAAACAGAAATTGGCAACCGCAGTTAAATACCCAATATACCAATAACTATGTCGTATCTGACAAAAACAAAATCACGCATGGGTAGCCAGATCATCTAGACACACTTTCCAACACTAAAAAATCAAAAGTTTTACGACACTATTTTGCAATATCTTACAGAAAAATGACTTGGCAAAAAAATGAAAAAGGGACACTCGCGGTAAAATGCCCGACATTCTAATATACGGCATCTCAGATAAAAAAAAAGACATGCACGTGTTAGCCCAACCATCAAGACACACTTTCTAACACATAAACATGAAAAAAAAATCAATAATATACGGCAATTCCTTACTACGTAGTAATTTTTACAAATATTGAAAAAAACAGAAATTGGTAACCTCAGTTAAATACCCAATATACCAATAACTACGTCGTATCTGACAAAAACAAAGTCATGCATGGGTAGCCAGATCATCTAGACACACTTTCCAACACTAAACAAGCAAAAGTTTTACGACCCTATTTGGCAATATATTACTGAAAAATGACTTGGCAAAAAAATGAAAAAAAATGAAAAAGGGGCACTCGCGGTAAAATGGTCCTCGTGGTGATGAACGACATTTTAACTAAAAAAAAAATCATGCACATGGTAGCCAAACAATCCACCAAGACTTTCCACAACTGATAACCTATACAAGTTGCACCATTCTACGACAATTTCATAATACGTAATAACTTTGATAATTATGCAAACTACCTTAGAAGGGTAAACTCGGTCGCGCTCGACCCCGACGCGTCTCAGAAATCGGGGAAGGAGTACAGCTACAGCAATGCACATCTGGACACTACTAGAGCGTGTAGGGGAGACACCTCCTGCAGGTCGATCACCCACAAATTCAGTCACGGGGGTGAGTCACGTGAGAAAAACCTGTTTTTTTTTTACGCTCGGGGTCGCAAACGACCCATCGTACCTATCCAGGGTTAAGTGGGCATATTCTGTGCTTCCTGATATATTCATACCTTATAGATTTAACTTGCAACAGTTTGTAACAAATTGTTCATCTCTACAAGAGAATATTGATGATTATTTTGATAAAGTGACTTCTGACCCTATTAAACTGCTAGGGCTTCAGTGGCATCGTTCCACTGATAAGATTTCTACCAAGGCAATCGTTTTAGATATTGCAGCAAACACTAAGAAACTTATTTTGAAGTCTATTGCTAGTCATTTTGATGTATACAATTTTAATGCTCCCCTTCTGAACAGAGCAAAGCTATTTTTGCACGATTTGCAAGTTCAAAGAAATTTGGGATGGGATGATACCTTGACAGACTCTCAATTGAGGGAGTGGCGTTGTATTGCCAGGCAGGCAAACTCTGCTCCACCAGTTATGTTGGACAGAAATGTTGGAAATAGGGAGGATTTATATGATCTTGTAGGATTTGCCGACAGTAGTAAGGTCATGTTTGGTTGCGTCATTTACCTTCTTAACTTGAAAACAAATGTTTCTTTCGTAATGTCAAAATCGAAGATTGTCAACAAACAATTGGAGTCAAAATCCATTCCGTCTCTTGAGCTACAAGCATTGTCTTTAGGTACAGAGTGCTTAATTGATTTATATCAAGATATTGCTGGAGATCGGTGCATTGAAGCTATAAAGATTAATAAACTGCGAATGTACTCTGGCAGTCTGGTTACGGTTAGCTGAGTCAACTCGTATGTACATAAGTTGGATAAAATGCAGAAACGCCCAGTGTTTGTTCTTAATAGACTAGAATATATTGCCAACTTATGTGAGGCACATCAGGTTGAGTTTTCTTTTGTTTCAGGTGTACAGAGCCCAGCAGACTGTGTAACCAGACCTGTTTCTCATAATCAGTTAACCAAGACTAATTTTATCACGGGACCAGATTTTTTGACTGATGCATTAGAGAACGCTATTAGTAGAGATATTCTTACAGTACTGGTTCCAGACCCAGATTATTCTGAAAGGGTAGAAAAGTTTGCAAGATATGTTGAAATTCAAGGCACTGAGCATTCTCAATTAATTCCTCCTGAAAAAGTATCTAGTTTTGGTAAACTGGTTAATATTAATGTTTTAGTGTTAAAGTTTGTGAATTGTCTGAAAACCTCCTTAGTTCGCAAACATCCAGACAAGTATTCTCATTTGTTTCTTTACTCTGCTGATTTTAACTATTACAGGGAGGCATATCATAGAGTAATTCTGTTGGATCAGAGAAGTCAGTTTCCTGAGATTTTTGAGTACTTTAATTCTGCTTCAAAGAAATTAAGTGACATTCCACCTTTGGTTTCTCAGTTAAATGTATATCAAGATAACAAAGGGTTGCTGAGAGTAAAAAGTAAGTGTGACAGAATTAAGAAAATTAGAAAATACAGGGAGTATGGTTTTCCCCTGCTGATGTCAAAGTGTAGCCCATTAGTGCCTTTGTTAATTAGGCACACACATCTTAGCTTACATCATGCAGGGTGTTATTCTGTTATACAAGAAATTAGGAAAACTGTTTGGATTCCCCATATATTTTCTTTAGTAAAGAAGTATATAAGGGCCTGTATTGGATGCAAAAGGTTCAGGGAAAGACCCATTAAATTGAACCAAAGTTCTTATCGTGAGGTTAGAATTGATCCACCAAATGTCCCATTCCGTAATATTTACATTGATCATATGGGACCCTTTTATGTTAAGGTGAACAATTCCAAAGAAAAGTTATGGATCCTTGTAATTAGTTGCATGTGGTCAAGACCGGTAAATCTAAAGCTGTGTGATAGTCTCTCGGTTGAGGATTTTCTAAGAGCCTTGCAGCTCCACATTTATCAATTTGGAATGCCTGAGTATATTGTCTCTGATTTGGGAACTCAAATGACTGCTAGATCCAATATTATAGAGACTTTTCTTTCTGATTTTGAAACTAAAGATTTTCTGAGAAGGCATAACATGAATGAGATCAAATTTGACCACTATTATAAGGGTAATAGTGAACTTGGGGGATTAGTTGAAATCTGTGTTAAGCTGTCTAAAAGACTGATACAAGGAGCTGTTGGTAAAAACATTTTACCATTCAAGGATTTTGAGTTTATTGTATTCAAAACAGTACACCTTATTAATCGCAGGCCTATAGCCTTTAAAGACTCATTGAGGGAATATTCTCTGGAGGAATTGCCTGAAGTCATAACTCCGGAGAAGTTGTTATATGGCCGTGATCTAGTAACATTGAATATCATTCCACAGTTGCAAGGTACTACTTCAGATCCGGATTGGTCAGTTGATCCAGTGGATTTGATAAGGAACTTCTATGAAAAACTTGTTAGAGTACAATCTAAGCTGATAGACATCTATAATAATGAATTTTTAAACCATCTTGTATATCAAGCAACAAGTAAAAAGGATAGGTATAAACCTGTACCACATAAGCAGTTAAAGGTAGGAGATCTAGTTCTTGTTAAGGAAAATATGACCAAAGCCATTGATTACCCCATAGGAATTGTTAAAGAGCTGACCAAGAATATTTACGATGAAATTACTGGGGCTAAATTAATGCTAGGTAAAAGTCGAAGATTTGTCAAGCGTCATGTGACAAGCCTGATTCCTTTAATATCAAGTGAACATTGACAGCATGGCTAAAACTTAAGAAAATTCTTTCACTGTTTCACAGGAAGACATTTAATCTGTATATATTATTAGTTAAGTTTATTTTGCTTTAAACTTATTTTCCATTGACTTTTCAGGTGAAAATTCAATCCCTCCCCTCGGAGTGTATAAAATATATATTTAAATATATATTCCTAAAATATTTTGTTAAAAGTTTATGGATATTTTGTGTTATTGAGAAATTTTCTTTGATCGGTAATTACCTTACCTGGAGAAACATTCCTTGGAATGGGTGATTATCTCCGTAGTTTACTTTAGAATTTCTTTGAATTAGTTTCTTTCAATTTGTTTATTCTAATGTAATTCTGGTTTGTTCAATTAATGTTTGAGGCTTTATTTTTCCTAATCACTTTAAATAAAATTATGCTAATTAACTGACCTCAGCCTTCGTTGTGCAAACAGAAGTAAATAGGAGTTAAAGATAACTACTAACTACCTAATTTTCTGAATATTCCGAGCCAAACAACTCTACGAAGTAACCTCGAAGTCACTGTTGGAAGGGAAAACCAGTCCAACACCAACCGTCAAGGAGTGATTACTCTCCTTCGCCTCACCTTGGGATATTTCATAGATTTATATTCTTCGTCGTAGTGCTGGACATTTTCTAAAGGACTCTACAACGATGGGACTCATTGTGTTTAGTGCTAAGAAAACAGAGTGTAACACCATGAAGAACTAAATTAACTCTACACCTCGTCTGATGAATGTCGAGGCGACCAGCAGCAAAGGCTATGGAATTATCATACCCATGCTCTTTTTCATCCTGTGAAGTCATTATAAGGTGGGTCATTGTATTGATTGGCACAATAGTAGTGGCATTTCTTGGTGACTTTTATCATCCTCAAGTCAAAAAATAAATAAAGCCTTGAACTCAGTAATTGAAAATCGCTCTTGAAACTAGGTTTGTTTATAGGCTACTCTAATTAAAATTATCAATTGTCGACCTTAAATTGCTTGTTAATTGAAATTCGGCCATTTAACGTATATTCTTCAGTGATGCCCTCATCTCATATAATTCGTTTGTTAATTAGGTCAAAATATTGAAATGGTTGGCTTTTGATTTGCAATTCTGGGAATTAATATTAAATTTATATTAGTTTTGGAGGTGAATTAAACTTTTTGATTTACCTTTATATATTGTAAACAATTTTAGTGTAGTCAAAAATTATATTAATATTCTCATTTAAACAATTCTATACAAATTCTGGTTTTCCATTTGAATTGGGTGGTTAAAGATTTACCTATCTTTTAGGTCTGGCTCAAGGTGGAGTGGAAAGCTTGGGACAGGAGTACATCTGCCAATGCTTCTAGGTTTGCTTTACCAGAAGCAATCGCTACTCCAAGTGAACTACCATCAACTGACAACCAACTATATATAATAAATTTGTCAAAATTATTTAAAATCTACAGATGTTAGTTTCTGTATTACAAATAAATATTTTGTTATAACACGGTCGTTTGTCCTAAGTCATTTTTTCTGCTCACGTGCATTCAAATATATATATATATATATATATTTATATATATATATATATATATACATATATATATATATATATACACACATATATATATATATATATGCATATATATATATATATATGCACACACACACGCGCATATATATATATATATATACATATATATATGTATATATATATATATATATGTGTGTGTATATATATATATATATATGTATATATATATATATATATGTATATATATATATATATATATATGTATATATATATATATATATATGTATATATATATATATATATATGTATATATATATGTATATATATATATATATATATATGTATATATATATGTATATATATATATATATATATGTATATATATATATATATATCTATATATATATATATATATATAGATATATATATATATATATATATGTATATATATATATATCTATATACATATATATATATATATATATGTATATATATATATATTTATGTGTATATATATATATATATATATATGTGTATATATATATATATATATATGTATATATATATATATGTACATATATATATATATATATATGTGTGTGTGTGTATATATATATATATATATATACATATATATGTATATATATATATATATACATATGTATGTATGTATATATATATATGTGTGTATATATATATATATATGTATGTATATATATATATATATATGTATGTATGTATGTATGTATGTATGTATGTATATATATATATATATATATATTAAATTGTGCCTCAAATCTTACCACTTCCTATCTGTCACATTTGAAAGCAAATAAAAAATAATACAAAAACAATAGCCGATATAATTGCAAGCTATAGCTATAACAAATTCATTCAAGAAGAGAGTACTGGTAGTTGAACAAAAGCTACCAATTCCACTGTTTGCTTTTAAGAAAAGAGGTGGCCTAATATTCACACTTTTCCCTTTATAACTGCTTATTTGATTATTCATATCCAGCAATCAGCAATAAATCTACCCCTGACCCCTTTTCACTCTACATGATTAACCAAACGAGGATCTAGTTCAAGGTAGGAACCACATATATCTCTTTTTCTTATACATTGAACCTATAATAGATTATTTAATACATGTGAATGAGGTCAAGTTATTCTTCGATGAGCATAAATTAATTTTTTCCATCGTCAAAACGTACTAAACAAGGATGGAAAAACAAAATGTATTGGGATTGTGCTGTGAAAGAAAAACCAAAATCGTGTCCAGTAAGATTAGAAAGAAAATCCAAGGAACATTTGCAAATAATGCTTAAATTTTTCACTCCTCTTCAAGAGTAAAAAGGATACCCATGATGGTTATTCACAAGCTAAAAGAAGTTACGACTGTTTAGTTCTTCGGTTTAGATTTTATCTTTCAAGTGTCTTTTATCTTATTCAAGAAATGTTCATCAGTGCTTTAAATTTTACTTTAAATTCTGATTTATCAAAAACATATGCTGCAATTCGAAACTCTAAGCAGAGGCAATAAAATATAGGAAACATTGCCACAATGGCAAATTATTCAGTGGAAATTTTCTCCAATGCTATACTCTACAATGTACAGCAACTAGCAACGCACATACACATGAAGAAGGAGAACATATCAATGTTTTCTTCGATACAATAACCGATTTTGGATTCCCCATAAATAAATGTAACAAGCAAACTTAAATTTAGTTGTCCTTCCATGGCCAGGTTATTTATATTTTATTCCAATGTCAAACTTATTGACTAAAACTGTTGTCGATGTTATGTGACCCATCTTTGGCATATTAATAATAGTGTTGTTTGTAAACCAAGAAAGTTGTTAGGTTGCTGTTTATGTATCAATAATTCCTGCGCCTTCATCACATTGGTACCTTGGACACCCAGCTCACCTTTCAGCTCACTGTTTTGCCTGCTGGCTCTGACAATAACTAAAGTGAGGCATCCGCCTTCCATCAGCATAGACATATTTTGCTTGCTTCTGGAAATAGATTTTGTTCTGTATTTAGTCTGTAACCTTATCAAAGAGCAGAGACGATTAAATCCTTACTTCGATCCCCAACAACTTCTTCCCAGAAATCTCCTAGTGGCTTTGCAAGTGAAGGAACGCCCCAATCCAGGATGATGTCCTCAATTCAATTGTCCTGGAGCTGCACTGTTGCCAGCCACTCATCTAGTAAAGATTTCTCAGCTCTCTTAACAACCATGGGGGAGGGGGATCAAAAGTCATTGATGGCCCTAAGGGAAATGATTAACATTGCTCGCCGTCAGCCTTCTGCATACAGTTCTTGTGCAGTGAATCTACTTCATACCCTTTGGGCAAAAGCCTTCTGGAACCGGTGGTTACTGCCTACCACATGTTAACAAATTGCCCATTAAGGACGTGACGACGAGATTCGATCCCTTCATAAACATCCACTTCTTCATATTAAAGAACTCCATCTGCAACTCAACTCCTAATGAAGAGGACAACCATTAAACACTGATGGGAAGCAACAATTGCGCTCACCCCTTATCTGTTCCATATCAGTCCCGTGCACCAACGAATGCCCTCAACAACATCGAGATGATACCCCTTACCTTAAGGTTTACTATTTTCCTCAAGATTTAGTTAATGCTGCTTGAAAATATACTACCAGAGGTCAATAGTACAGGGGAAATATTAATTTGGATGTGGCCCCATCACTAACTAATGTATGCTTTTTGTATCGTCCCTAAGAAAGGAATGACTCTTACTCATTTATTTTCATTATAAGCTTTTTAACTTGCAGACTAGACCACTGCTCCCTTTACAACATCACTGACATCATCCCCTCCTTTTAAAGCACTCAAGTATTCATCTCCTTAAGGGGTATTACCAGGTGTCCATGAACTCAGAAGATATTCACAAAGCCACCATAAACATCCCCTTCAATTGTTCCTTTTTGACCTTCGTAATACCAGGGCCTAGTTTTAGTGACTCATGAATGCCATCTTAGGAGTCCTTCCCTTCTCTCTATTTTACGAAGATAAAATAATAATATTCTCTCAGTCTAAAGAAAACCACTTATATTACCTATACATCATCTTTTACCTCATGCAGTAGCATGGTCTCGTAATAATTCATGACTCCCTCTATGGAAAGATAAAGAACCTTAAGTGGAGCCCCCTTCGGGGAGCAGCATTCTTCAATGCAAGAAAAGCCTTATGGACTGCTATGGCTCCCACCTATCCAGTGTAAACTGCAACAATCATATTCTCAACCAAATCGAGGAAAGTTTAACAAATAATCACAGATTCCCCAATCCATTGGCTATCTTCTGTATTAAATTTCCAAGAGTAAATCGAGGTACTCTACATATGAAAACCTACTACTGGTGGCTCATTTTTGCTGTCCATCACCTCAGCTACTTTTTATAGGGCATGTTCTGCATCATTCGCACAGACCTCATGTCCATCTTGGGTACCTTATCTTGATAGTCTGATGCCTTGGTTGTCCATCAGTGTAAACATCTCTTTACTAATTTTGTGTACAAATGTAACTGAATCCCAGTGCTGATGTTCTCTCCGGAAACACACTAGATACCGTACTGCTTGGATTGGATAAAAATGAATTTGCAGATTCCTATTGAAAAGATCTCGAGTACAAAACTTGTAAGCACGACTTTCATTTGTAACATCAGTACTGGTATGCAATGCTCATGGTTACCTTGCCCAATGTATTGCTATTGATCCATGGCCTCTCATACCTCTTGTTTTGATCTCCGCACAGATAATGAAGTCAAAGTTTTTATGAAATGATTTTACTAAAGATATCCAAGGATCAGTTTATGGTCTATATTTCATGAAAGCTTCAAAAGTTCATTGACCCATGGATTTAGATATTTACACTTTTTGTCAACTTAGGCATCATTTCGCCCATATTCAAATAACTGTGATTGGCCACCTAACAATTCATATAGACATTCTTACTTTTTCATAGTCATTGAATGACCAACATCTACCTCACGTACTGCTGCCTCTTTTGTCAATCTCATATATATATATATATATATATATATATATACATATATATATATATATATATATACTGTATGTGTGTGTGTCCTAACTCTTGTATGCAAAATATGTTTTGTACGTCAGGGTTAATGACCCTAAAATCATAAGGTAATGTGTTTGACAGCATATTTCCATCACAGTGGAGAATTCTACAAAACCTAACAATTCAGCATGTTCATAGAGCAGGATTGCATCTTTCTAGCGAGGGTTAGTCAGTACCATTTGAGCGATCAGTAGACAAGGTACTCACCAGAGAGTATTGGCTATACACAGTGTATTAACGGAACTTTTTGTAATAAAGTGAAAAAAAAACAATTTTGGATGTCTCATTATCCGTTGACATGGGATATATTGTGCGTATATGCTCTGAGCGAAGTTGTTCTTTGAACCGGTGAAGTAGAAGTTCAAGATGCCTAGATACACAAGGACTGACAGAACATATGCTGCTGCTGCGGGAGATGAAAACAAAGGAGAAGTTGGTATTAGTGATGCTGATGAAGATTATAGATGAAGAAAAAGAACTCAGGACTTAGAAAATAGGTTAGATAACCTAGTCGACTTAATGAACAGATTCTTGGTTGAACGAGAAGGGGAGTGATTTGCAACCACAGTATATCTAACGTACATAACCGAAGTTCAAATTCACACAAGTGAAAGTGCAGTTGCACAGCCGAGTGAAAATACGGTAAACGTTGTAGATCAAAAGCTGCCAGAACTTCAGGCATGTGTTAGTTTTCTTGAAGATCAATGGCCTAATGAAGTGTTTCAATCGATCGAAGTGCTTTTGATAGACTTTGAAGTAGCCACATATGGGTAGTCAGACAGAGAAAAAGCAATTCAAGTAATTACATTGCTGAAAAAATCTCCGGCAATGGAGGTAATCTGTTAGCCACAAGACAGTTTAAGAAGTTGTACTGAAATAAAATGACATTCAATTAGGAAATATGACTTACCCAATGTGAGAAATGGGGCCATAAAAGAAAAATACAAACCAAAATTGGGAAGGATATTCCACTCTTAGTTTTGCAACTCGTATTTTCCCGGATTGTGATTCGTTTTTTACCCGGAGTGCCAATCTTCCAGAAGGTGAAAAAAAACTCAATTGCCTGTAAGAATATTCGCAGATTAGTAAACCCATGTTTTTATGGTTATTTGTTCAGTGATAATCACTCGTTAGCAGATGTAGTGATGGTGATACAAAATATTCTAGATGGTTTGCCAGAAGAAAAAATGACTGACAATAACTGCCCCGATTCTGAGAAGGTGGCAGCCATGAGAGGCAATCACGAACCCTCAAAGTGGGAGAGGGGAGAACACAGTTAGCAGGAGAGAAGAGTCTACAGATGTTGGCAGTGTGGGGGAGGGGTCACCGACGAATGAAGTGCCCCACGCAATGATCCCCCAACAGTTACACTTGTCAGTCCTACGGTCATATATCTCGAGAATGCCCATCAAAAAAACGCCAAGGGCAGGGGAGCTGTGGCACACGCACACCAACCACCCGCCAATATCAAACAAAAATGAAACAGAGGAAGGGGGAGACGAAGAATACTGATTCCCCCCCCCCTGCCCCCACGCATGACATCAGAAGCCACAGCCAGGGCAGCGGTCAGAGTGACTATGACGGACTTGGTAAAGCAAGCACAGGGACCTCCATCAGTAACCCCACCCCACCCCCCCACCCCCCATAGCCCCCTCAGCACTAGGGACAGGAGAAGCAGGCAGCGGCAGAACGAGCAAGGTCATTGGCAAGTGTTCCATATGTCCTATTGAGTGGCTAGGAATGTTAGCAGTTAGGGTTGACCTACCATATAATTCAATTCGAGCGCTTTTCAACATAGGACCCAGAGTTTTGTTGATTGAGAAAAGATTATCCTCAAACCCACTACAGTCAGCAGCATCCATTATCCTCGACACACCAGGAAGAAATAAACTACACACATGACATACAACGATCGTCCACTTTATGGTGGGATCTGTGATGTTTACACATGATTTTTTGGTCTTGCCCACCTTGGGAATTCCAGAAATAGAGGCTATATCAGTGATTGATTTTATCATTTATAATCAAATATGCCTTTTTGGGGAAAAAGATACAATAACAGTAAAAGCAGGACGGTGTATTTTGCGGATAGAAAGTCATGAGAGAATGGGAGCTTGTGCGTGCACGGAGAGACATTTAAGTGAGGTAATAGCTGTACCTGAAAGAGGAGAAGTGTTGTCTCCTTAGACACTTACAAAAGTATCAGTGACCCAGTATGTGCCTCTTCCGGAAGGAACTAAGATCGTTGTTAAACCCCAGGACAACTGGTCACACTAAGTCTTAGAGGGCTTGTCAGAGATAAAAGAGAACAGAGCTGATATAATAATAGTTAATTTATCAAATAAAAGAGTTGATTCTGTGTGTGAATTAGAGTTATGTGTAATTGATAATAATGGGATCCTGGGAGCCATAACTCCAGCTTGCAAAGACTAACGCACTCGGATTTTGATTATGCAAGTGCGAGAATTATGTCTGACAAAATATCAACCTGCAGTTAGTGACATTGTTAATAATTATTCCCATGTAATTACAATTGGAGACGAGCCACCCTGGAGGATTGATCGATTTCCCTTTAGCATTGTAACTGGGCAGGCGGAGCCGATCAGGTCAAGGCCTTATAAGGTACCCATTCATTTCCAGAAAGATATATAAGAGAAATTACTAAATTAAGGGTACAAGGGATAATCAAGGAGAGCAAATCCCTCTGTGCATCTTCAATTGTGGCTGTTAGGAAAAAAGGTGGCTCAGTATGATTGTGTGCTGATAATAGGAAGTTGAATGCAGTCACGAAGGATAATGCATTTCCATTGCCCTCGATGAAAGAATGACTTGTGAAGGTACAGGATAGTAAACATTTCAAAACTATTGATTTTAAGTCTAGATACTATCAAATACTCATTCAGGAAAACAGTAACTGTAAAAATCCATTTTTAGCTAACGATCAACTATTTCAGTTCAATTTTCTTCCTTGTGGTGTAAAAAATGCTTCAAATCATTTCTCTAGATTAATGATGGACATTTTGTTACCCTTAATTGGCCATGATGTTCTTGATTATCTAGACAATATCATAATTACAGGGAAACCAGCCGAAGAACATTATAATAATATTTATACAATTCTAGAAACATTGCATCGAAATTTGTCCAAATGCAGATTTTTCTGAAAACAGGTCAAATTTTTAGGTCACGTAATAACCCTAAAAGATATCCAACCCTGCCCCAGTAAAGTAGAAGATATCCTCAGGCCATGTGCCCCTAAGGAAGTAACTGGGTTCCATAGGCTTGTTGTGTATTACCGTAAATTCATAATAAGTTTTGGAGAGATAGCGAAACCCTTAGATGTTTTAAAAAAACAAAAAGTAATAAATTGGGGAGTGGAAGAAGAAAGGGCCTTTACATATTTGAAAGCTGCCCTAACTAGCAATGACTTGCTCGTATATCCTAGATTTGATCGACAGTTTTTAATGACAACAGATGTGAGTAGCTTAGCTATTGTTGGCTTAGTTCCCCAGAGATAATAGAGGTAGAGAGCAACCCATTTGTTTTGCTTCCAGGGCATATATAGGGTCCAAAAAAATTACAATACATTTGATTGAAGGGCTTTGGCTATTCTTTGGGTTCTAGAGAGGCATTAATTCTTTATATTAGGTCAGTCGATTGAGTTGCAAAGTGATCATCGCCTCTTACATGATTTATTTAATAAAAGTGACTTGACATTTAGACAAGCGAGATACATTGAAAGGTTGCTAGAGTTTAATATAAAGGGGTTCCACCACATAGAAGGTAAAGCTAACAAGGTAGCTGATGCCTTCTCTAGAGATGCAGTAATAGGAGTCGGGCACAAAAGAGGAATGAAGAATGAAACCAAAATATTGAAGACTCCCATTTAAATAAAGTATGGGATGTGAATTCCCGCGAGGAGCAATCAGAAAATGAGATCTGCGAGCGAGAGAGAGAGAGAGAGAGAGAGAGAGAGAGAGAGAGAGAGAGAGAGAGATGGGAACGGTGAAGGTGAATATATGCGGGTGGCCAAGGATATCACCAGGGGTGTCCAGAATGAATGACTAAGATGATGCAGGTGAGATTGGCTTGGGAGGCTGGGACATAAAGGAAGTCCAGGAGGGACAGAAAAAAAGAGGAATGGATGGAAAGAGTGTGTGTAGTGTTTAGAGAAGAATCGGAGAGTTATCCATTATTTCTGAATGTGCCTAGTGAGAATATTTTTATAGAGAATGATATCTTATATTGTGTTAACGAGAATAAGGGAAGGGAATTTTGTGCATGGGTTGTTCTATCTCCCGCTTTAATTAATCGAGCTATCCCCATTGTATATGCGAGTGTGTATGTAGGGCATTTAGGGATTAATAGAACATTAAGGAGAGCACGTGAATCCTTCTTTTGGTTAGTAATGAAAAAATCTATAGAAAATTATGTAAAATGTTTTCATGTGTGTGACTGTTTCGAAGTGCATAGAAACACTCTACCGAAAACATAGAAGTGGGCTGTTATTCCTATTATATTTAATAGGGTGCATATGGATGTTGTAGGACCATTTCCTACTGGTTTAGCAAAACATAACTATTTATGTGAATTTGTGGATGCATTTACTCACTACACTCATACTTACACAATGTTGGATAAATCAGCAAATTTATTAGTCGAGGCGCTATGCGATTTCATTACTAGTTTGGTTGTACGAAAATTTTGATAAGTGATAATGGTGTCGAGTTCATAAATTAGGGGGGTGAAATCGGTCACGGACTTCTTTAAAATGGAAGACTTTTCAGTGACTGCAGATAGGTCATCAGCTAATGGCCTAGTGGAATCGCATAATAAGGAATTAGCGCAAATTTTACGTTACTTAGTGGCTGATTACCCGCTGAGCTAGCTTTTGAACATTGCTTATAATGCTTCGCTCAGGGATGCGCCTTTATTTTTAGTGTATGGACAGGATCCTGTGTTACCATAGATGGTCCTGATCAGTTAACAACAGTTGCCAGATTATTCAACTGAGCAATACCGTGTCTATTTACTAGTCTCTCTTAAGGAGAGTAATGAACACCACTGAAAGGTTTTTGAAAAAAAAAAGATAATGATGAACACAACTCAAGGTATGATGATCGGTTCAAAACTGCACCAGTAAAAGTATTTTTGGGCAATCGTGTGTATTTAAAACATTTACAACCTAGGAAACACAAACTAGAGCCAGAGTATTTGGGTTCCTACCGAGTGAAGATGGTTAAATCAAACACAGTTGTGATACAAAGTATTATTAATGCTGCAGAGTCTAAACATAATCAGGAGCACATACATGTGGTACCAGAAGTGGTATTTTTCAAAAGTGTCACTCAGAGTGCACCTCATTACCTTGCATACATGATATTCCTCTAGTTGACGAGTATGATTTTTTCTTTGCTGTTGTTGTTTGAACAGACCTTATTTTTTCTTTTGGTATGACATA